>NC_051182.1:148650734-148753234 GCF_013339695.2 Rhipicephalus sanguineus
GGCCACTGTGCGGCGGCTGCTTGTTGTGGCCAGCGCAAGGCTGCAAAAGCGACAAAAGCCAGAAATATTTATTTCGCCTTTTACGAAATGTACCTTGATAAACACTGAACATTTATGGCCGGTGTTGCGCAAAAATTACAGTAATTCATTTGTGCTTTATTTATTGAAACAAGTATGATAACTTATATAGCCTCGTTCCCAGAAGCCTTACTTACCCATAAAAGGGGCACTTTCATAAGTGAGCCTTAAGTGTAGTTCTTGAGACTTTGCCCAAACTTATCTCATACTTATACTTCCCTCGTACTTTCATAAGTCCACTTTTCGCAACACTTAACTTCTGTTGTTGAATACGGGCCTAAATGTTTTCATTGCACGAAGATAAAACCACCCAATGCCCCACAGTGGGTGTGAGCCAAGGATATAGGTGAACAAGAAGAAGAAGAAGTAGTCCCCTGAATTAGAAGTATTATTAACTAGATTACGATGCCGAGTGCCCCCGTTGAATCTGTATGCACACAGGGCTGGTCTGGCGATATCTCCCCTCTGTCACTTTTGTTCAGAAATCGAATCAATAGAGCATTATTTTTCATCGTGTCGCCGCTATATATTACAAAGAAAAAGACTTCTTGAAACTCATTGTGCTAAGCTGGGGATAATTTTAACAATAGACGCTATTCTCACCTTCGGTGCTTCGGGTTTGGGCGTCAGCCACAGGAATGTTTTTGATGCTGTAATTGCTTTCCTTCAGGAAACAAAACGAATGTGTTTTTAAGTCTGGGCTGAATGTAGAAATAATTATTGCACTAGTTCTTTTTAGGTTTGCTTGTCTGTTGTGTTAACTTAGTAGTTTTATATCTTCATATCTACAATTCTTGGCCAATCCCCCAGTGTGGGTAGGAGCCATGTATGGAGGCACATCATCATCATCATCATCATCAAACGACATCATCATCGACCGATCCCTCGTGAGTCGATCACGTGCAGCGTTCTTCCAGAGAACAATCCAGAAATCTGAACAGAAGGATCTGAGCATGGCCACCATCCTGTACGCTTGCCTGGAGGCTTGTCTCTTTGGAGGGCTCGGCTCGTGCTACTACTCAGCGTGGGGACAGGGCGGGCCACCTCTGCTGCCCATCTTTGGCACCAACGTAAGCAATGTATCTTTACCCTATCATACACGCAGATAGCGCGTGTGTGCGGATATCGCTATGGCGTTCGTGTCTTAAAGGCGAGCCTTAAATTTAGTTGTGGCGTTGCAGTTGTGCACGAGTCTACAGCGAACGCTGGCGGAGTTGCACGCGCTTTCTCGTTCCGCTCTTTCCTTCACTAGGCTGCGTTCGTCGGCTCGTCTATTCACCTCTCCGAGTGCCCTTCCTCAGCGTCCGAGGTGGAAACGCAAGAAGCGCGCGCATCTGCTAGCAGAAAACAGGCACCTGTGCGCCCACTGACAGCGTCTCTTGCTCGCGACGTCACCTAATCGTACAGGTGACGTCACGGCGGCTGTTGTCGACAGAACAAAGGCACGGATAGGAGCAGGCGACCGTCTGTTGGTGGTTTAGGGGCCCTTTAAGGGGCCCCTAAACCACAAACAGAAGCTCGCGTGCTCCTCTCCGTGCCTTTCCTCTATCGACAACAGCCGAAATGACGTCACCTGTACGATTAGGTGACGTCGCGAGCAAGAGACGCTCGCAGTTGGAGAAAAGAGCTTGTTTTCTGCTAGCAGATGCGTGCGTTGCTTGCGTTTCCACCTCGGATGCTGAGGAAGGGCACTCGAAGAGGTGGACAGACGAGCCGACGAACGCATCCTAGCGAAGGAAAGAGCGAAACGATAAAGCGCGTGCAACTCCGCCAGCGTTCGCTGTAGACTCGTGCACAACTGCAACGCCACAAGTAAATTTCGACCTCTAGGTGGTTTAGGGGCCGTTTAAGGGTTGTCAAATTTTTATTCCCGCCACGTTCTTTTCGAAATAAGAATGCGCGGTTCGTTAACACCGGCCGACTTCACCAAGGTGCAATAAAGCTGCGAGAATATGCGAAACTCTTTTCCCAAGCCTGTGAGGCGTATAACCGAAAAATGACGTTCAGCAGACTCAATTTTGCTCGTTTAACACTACTGCCTCGAGTCATCTGGACTGGTTTCTTTAGAAGAGTACGTGAGCTATTCAACGTCATGTTACACGCAAGATAAACAGATAACTTATCACGAAGCTTTCTCTCTCACCGCCATTTTTTGCGGGCTCTACTATTGCGGTACGCTGATGCGCTGCGCACGAAATGTTTTGCAAGATTTTATTTCCCGACTTTTAACAATGTCTTCATTGATTCCCGCTTCCAGAAGACCGCCGACTTTCCAAGCGTGTCCAGCTGCCTTAGTAGGCACGAGAAGCCAAGCACTTGGCTGATGACCATCTTCTTGTCATTCGTCGCGAAGACCATCATGACAGAGGTGGCCTTTCAAGTCATCCCGGCTGTGCCAGTCCCCGGCCCAATCCCCGTGATGCCGACAGCAACGCCGCGGCCGGTGTGGGTAGCGATCGCCAGGCTGGGGCACCTGTCCGAGCTGTGCATCGCGGCCCTGCCGGTGTGCGACGCTGCCGCCCACCCTGTTGCACACGCCGTCATCATGGTGGCGGCGGCGGCACTCGCCGCAGCCGGCTCGTACGGCATCGACCGGCTTGTGCAGAAGATATTTGGGCACAATAATCCCGTAAGTTGAAAATTCTACCGTCCCTTGTTGCTTGGTTGCCTTGTGGTGTTTAACGTTCCAATGTAAACATAACTGCCGCACAAAACGCTTGAAACTACTTGATTCGGATGAATTTCAGACGACGTCTACAAAACTTGTGTGATGTTTTCTGTTGCAGTGGTCTTGGCAGGCTCTCGCAAGGCCAATAAGGGAATGGCTACCATGGATTGCAGCACTCATGTTGGTTGCAGTGGGCCTCCGGGACACCTTCAAGATCGTGGGATTCTATACACTGGCAAGGATCGGTAAGTTAAGGTCATTTTCTCATATTCCATACTTTGTTTCCTTGAATTTGTTTTTCTCTCTTGATATCACTGAACGCAAAGAAAGCGTGCATAAACTATCGATAAAGTCGTTGGTATGAGCAGATGATCCTAGTTCTTCGAGAATGCTTTTATATTTTATAGAATTGTGACAACACAGTTCCTCCTTTTGCATTGTCATAGCACCGACACCTTGTAAAATACTAATTTATCGGCGTGACTATGTACATTGATCTAAATGTGCCACAAAAGTTGAAGGCATCGACAATCGGCCAATACGTGTTGCTGATTCCCGATAGAAATTGAAAAGAGTGTGGATTGTAGTGACACATTCAAGCATCCGTTCAGCGATTTGAGTGGTATTCAAGTATTTCGCGCAACCTACGGAAAAACCTTGATGCTTCACAAGGAAGCCGTTTCGTTTGCTCCACGTAGGTTGATGATTTTATGCGCACCCTAATTAGTGCTCAAAATTAGAGAACGTATATTTTATGCATGCCCGTTCTATTCCCTGCTGCTTAAGATGTAAGAGGTGTTGACGCAGAGAAGTGGCGCAATCTTAGTGGCAGTGAATGAAACGTAGCCTGCGGCGCATGCGCGTGGCGTTTCCAGCGTCTTCCCTCGCATCAGGAGTATGCTTACCAGGAGAGTTTGCCAGCGAAGTGATGCCAGAATTACTAGTATATCGGCATTCTCTAAGCGTGCTGCATACGATAGACACTGTGGCAGTCCGTCGCTGCCGGTGGGGCACATCTTGGTGTGGTTTCTGGCGATATGTAAGGGTTCAAATTTCGAGCTCGCATGTGACCTAAGCATAATCACGGTAACTCGCCGAGGTTGTCCAATGACGATATGACCGAAATGGCGCGCGTAACTATATATTTGAACGCTTGATCTCCCGATAGCGTGTAAAATAGTTTCATTTTCGAAGGCTTAGCTCAGTTTGGCTCGGTTAAAAAAAAGCGAACTACTTGTGCACAGCCAAATGACTTGCACAAGAAGGCCTGGAAGAACGCAGCAACTTACAACGGTGTAAGGAAAAAAAATGAACACGCCAGAAAGCAGAAGTCGTCGCAACATGGGTTCGACAACCAAGGCGTTACTTTCTCACACTTAAGGATTCCCAACTTTAACTTTCTCCGTTGCTGGAATATAACGTTAATCGTGCTTACGCCCATTGTTAGCAGCACGTGTTGTGTGTACGACTACGTGGTCACTGTAGATTAAAAAAAAGTATTATAAATGCGTTATTAGCCTTATACCATTCAGCGATTAGAAGTTTCTGATCGGTGAGCTTTCGGTTGCCCGGAACGGCACTATAGAAATAGGTTGTCGGTCCCTTCAACAATTTGCGACGTGCGCCCACTTCGGTGTGCCTACTGAGTGTACAGAACCGCTCTGCACCTCGCTAGACGCGTCCTATCTAGAAGGCTGGTTTCGGAAAAGCAAAATTAATTTCAAAAACTATTTTCTATGCTGCACTAATATGAAGCGTCAATGCTAACGCTACTTGTTAGATTTTATTCCCGCAGGTTGCATTACGTTATGGTTTCATATTAGTATTAAGCGCACTTGTGCCGTGTATATTCTCTAAAAATTTTATTTTTTTTGAATTTTTCAGCGCACGACGCCTTTGCTGTTTTCGAGGTGGCTCTTAGCCTGGCCATCGCCGCATTCTACGCGCTTGTCGGCTACCGCTTCGAAATTCCTCTATGGATCGCCATGTAAAAAGGAAAACTAATAAACTTCTTTTCCTGTTGCCTGGGCTCTTTACTGTGCGCGCGTTCGTCAACAGGCCATGAGCACATTTGCATGGAGGCCAATGTTCCTGTCATGGATATTGTCTCCCTGTTTGGATCTCTGCCGCCGCCATTGGAAGGGCATTGGAAGAAGATATGCGAGATCCTGGCTGCAGAAACACGGAGACAGGTCAGGCACTGGAAAGATGGGCTCAAGGTAGTTTTCCTGCAAGATTAAGGCAGGCGTTTGGTTCCCTCTATTTTACGCGAACAGGTTCATCGTGGGGGCTATTCGCAGAAACCTACTGGCGTGAGTTTGTGCGCCGTGTACCAAAGAGCCCTCGGGGTAAGTCTGGTGCGGGGTGTATACGGTACGTTTGGATGACGCCTGGTTCCAGTTTAGGAAAGCTGCGAGAAAAGGTTACCAAGCGAGACATCGATTGCGCTGTGCAATGTGGAAATGAAATTTCTTGCGCGCCTGGTTTAAAATTTTCCCCTTCGATTAAGTCTACTGTTCGATGTGACGGTGCACCCGCACAGCTTGTGGATGTACAAGCCTTCTAATCTGCCTAAAATAAAATTAGTTGTCAGTTTGTGCCTGTGTTAATCTTCCTTTTCGTTCTGTTTAGCTGTGCTATATACGATGAATTCAATACCGTATGGACGACTGTAAACGTTTTTTAGCATTAACGTTTTCAAGCATGAACCGAAGGTCGCGAGATCGATACCCGGCCGCGGCGGCCGCAGTTAGATAAATGCGAAATGCTAGGTGCCCAGGCACGTAGCCAGAAATTTTTTTCGGGGGGGGGCCCGAGGCCTAATTGTTCGAAAGAAAGTCTTTCCATGGCAAAAAGAAGAAAAAGTTGCCCGGAAATATAGAAGGTTGGACGAATTTCGGGGGGGGGGGGGGGGGGGCCGGGCCCCCCGCCCCCCCCCCCCCCCCCTTGCCTACGTGCCTGTAGGTGCCCGTGTACTAAAATTTAGGTTGTACAGTGGGGATAAAAAGAAACGCGAACATGCGGCATCTACACTCTGGGGGGGGGGGGGGGGGGGATCGGAGATCTCTGTTCTGCGCTCGTTCTGGCGGTGTTACGTCACAAAAGTGGGCGGTCCGCAGCTCTCTTCCGCCGAGAGGAAGAGGACAGCCAATCGTCAAGCGGTGAGCGGCGAGCTTTCCGGAAGTAGACGCGCATCGTTTGTCCTCGGCAAGGGGTCCGTATATTTCAAAACGAAGTGTTTCTCGATTTCTAATAAATACAGTTGTTATACGAAAAGATATTGTTTTTCTTTTCAAGCTCAAACAGTTTCTGAAACAGAAATAGCTTTGAGCGCTGATATTTATTGGTGTTAGTTTTTCTAACGTGCTCGCTATGTGAAGTCGCGCACGCGAAAAAAGAAAAAAGAGAAAAGTAGCGGTTGGCGCAGTTTTTCAAGATGTCGTGACACCGGAATGTCTGGCTTGGCTCCCGGGTGTCGAATCGTCAAAAGGAGCTTCTGCTGGCTTTTATAAAAGAGCAGCCACAGATACCTACGCCGTCGTGCCCACTGGGGCCGTCGCTCACGAGTGAGGACCGGGACGACACGTGGCAGTAGCTGGTAGCGCTTTTGAACTAAGAAGTCCTTGCGCCTAAGACCACAGCCCAGTGGCAGGCCCGTTCATTTCGTTCGCACTGTTCGTTTCGAGAACCGAAAGCGACGCCGTACTCGCGCATGTCTTCAAGCACATCTCGCACCTCCAACCGCAAGAGAAGCACACGTCGCAAGCGCCATTTTTTCAAAATCAGCCGTTGCGGCAGCCGCAACCGCCGCATCATGCCGTGCGAAGCCGTTTGTTCGCTCGAGAGAACGCGTGCGAACGGTCTCGCGCTCCGTTCGTTTGTAGCAGACGACATGCTCGTTATGACGCGGTATGACGTCACCAAAGAATAAAAGCTAAAGCAAAAAGAAAAATGGCTACGCCCCTCACAGACGTGGTTTTTTCCGGCTTCGGCCAATCGCGTGCGCTGCCAGAATGGGTGCAGAACGAACGGCGCAGAACAGAGATCTCCGATCGGCCCCCTGCTGCTTCACATTCATTTTCAAGTAGTAGTAGCCTACATATGAGTGAAAAGCCACGAGAGTCATCCATGATATAATCAAGAACCATCTGGCATGTTTTTATTGCCACCGAGGTCAGAGCGTGATGAAAAGGGCGCGCCGCGCTGTTCGCGTTTCTTTCTATCCCCCCTGTACGTTAAAGAGCACAAGATGATTAAATTTTCCGGAGCGGTTCTCTACGGCGTCTCTCATAGTCATAGTCCATTAAGAAAGGGGGGCGCGAATTTGCACCACAGTGCCGCCACCCAGCGAATGATCGAGTCCGAAAGTAATGTATGCAAAATGTAAGCTATTTCTCGCTTGGTTCCTTTTCTTTACTACTTTTTCTATGTCCATTTTTATTTTCTTTATTTATCTTTCCGCCTTTCTTTCCCTCTCTCTCTCTATTTCCCTCCTCCTCACCCTGACTTCGTTTGGCCACCCCCTTGTTACACTGTACTATACAAGGGTATGCTGTTGTATGATAGCGTGCCTGGATAGCCGAGTGGTTAAGACGCTCGCTTACGGATCGTAGATAAGGCGGGTTCGAATCTCGCCTCGTGAAGACTCAACGAGGGAGCTATTTAACAAATTGTTCCTTGTCCTGCGAACCAAAAAACTATAATCATCATAAACGGGTGTGTACCACAGAAATTAGGTAAACCCGACTAGTCACCGCTGGTCCACTAAAAAGGAAAAAGGCAACAGGTAGCGCAGAAGGCAAGCAGGAGGCCAAACCCAGCTAGAAAGAGCTAAAAATCGGGCTGAAGAATGCTCGTTTGTCGACGCGGCTTTCATGTCCAATAAACGAGCCTTCACAGTAGTACTTGTGAACGGCGAAGGTGAACTCGTGAACTCGGCTTCCATCTAGACCACAGAATCAGAAATTGCTGAGCAAGTAGCCATCGCACTGGCGCTTTTAGACCCAAATAGATCGAGGATCCATAGCGATTCTTGGGCAGCCGTCCGAGCGTTTGCCAAAGGAGTTATTTCCAGACAGGCTCTGGCAATTCTCAAGGGAAAAGTAATCAAACCATACACGATCATCTGGTTTACTGCTCACATGGGAGAAATCAACGGTGCTCCCGCGAACCTCAACGAATCTGCCCACAATGCTGCACGAGGACTTGCCAACCGTGCAGCCACAAGGCAAGAAGATGCTGAGGTTTCAGAATGCAGGGATCACCTCCTCTCTTACAACGAGCTAACCAAGCACTGCTACCTAGTACGCAGGGTATTTCCCCCTCCGCACAGTAAACTAAATAGAGCACAGGCCATTACGCTAAGGCTCTTGCAAACGAGAACCTATCCGAACCCGCTGTTAATTAACAAGATTTATCCGGAGTTCTCTACTCCTACAACATGCCAAAAATGCCACGAAACCATAGATCTCACTCATATGCTCTGGCGTTACTCCGCGTTACGCAGCGACAAGGAAAACACCGAAGAGCTTTGGGACACAGCTGTGCGCAGTCCAACATTAGAGGGACAATTATGGGCAGTCCGACGGGCCCGCGAAGCGGCCGAAAGGCTAGGTCTTTCGGTCCCAACGTGGGAGCGGCCTGCTTCGGGCTAGGAAACTAGCACGACCTATTGGACCTCAATAAAGTTCTTTCATCCATCATCCATCCAACAGCTAGCGCAACAAAATGAAAGAAAGAAAGAAATAAACAAACAAAAAGAGAGAGTGAGACAAAGAAAGAGGCAGAAAGGAACAAATAGAGATAATAAAAGTATAGCATAGCAAGGGGGTGGGAAAGGGAAGTGAGCATGAGGAGGATGGAAAGACATATAGACAGACATATAAATAAAATACAAAGAAACAGACACATGAAAAGAGATAGAAAAAACAGAGCGAAACAGAAACAGAAAAATGTAGAGAAAGAACGAGAAAGAGAGAAAAGCTAGAAAGTAGGGAGAAATAAAGAAAGAGAGAGAGAAATAGAAAAGAAGATAATGAGAGAAAGAGAAAGAAATAGATAATGAGAGAAAGAAAGAAAAAGAAAGAAATAGTGATAAAACAGATAGAATACAGAGAGAAATAGCAAAAGAGAAAGAAAGGGCGAGAAATGGAAAGAAATGGAGGATGAGAGAAAGAAAGAGAAAGAAAAACAAAGAAAAAGAAAGAGACAGTGATAAAAAAGAGATAGAAAAGACAGAGAGAAATAGCAGAAGAGAAAGAAAGAGAAAATAAATACAAACAAGGAATGCTTCGCAGCTCCGCTGTTCCTTCAGGCTTGGCACCACTAGTACGAAACTGCCTTAATTTTTTCGCGAAGAATTTCTCTGTTTCTCGTTTTCCGTGTCTTTCTCTTTTTTTTCTCTGTCTTTCTTTCTTTCTCTCTCTCTGTACTCGCTCACTCACCCATGAGAGTTACTACGGACAATGGCGGTCAAATAGGCGCACGTGTTCGTGGAGCGAAGCAGAAGATGACGAAGAGGATGAAGGGAGCCCATGCCGTTTCATGACGACCATTTGGGTTCTCGCGTCACAGACAAATTCTCGGCATAAACAGCTCTCCTGTCACTGTCATATCGTAGCTCTGGGACGTAATACCCCGACAATTTATATTGCGATAGCAATTATATGGACAGTCTCGACGTGTTTTTGACGTCGCCGTTGCCGTCGCCGTCATGTCCCTCCCGTACGAAGTCCAAATTGATAAGGTCTCCCCGCGCATTGTACGCTCTACCGCGGGCAAAAGCGCGCTAGAGGGGCCGATGAACGCGGCCGAAGCAGAGATCAAACGAGCCGGTCCATTTCCGTCGCTCGGAGGGTGCATGCGATAACATCACCCCGCTTGGGAGACCTGCCGTCGAAGGAGACAGGAAACGCCTCGTCCGTATTTAAGGAGCATGAAAACGCGCATGCACCCTTCGTCGCTCGGAGGGGGGGGAGGTGTCGCGCGAGCAGAAACTTTGAACTTTGAATCTAAAAGCGCGGTCGCGATCGCTGGCGCGAGCGCTATCTCGACAGCCATCACAGCGGGCTGCTCGTATACCCTTCTACGTGCTGCGCTCTCAAAGGGAAGTGACTATGCGGAGAGCATCTCTCCATGAAGCGGCCGTATTCTCTTACACCAGCATTTTGCAGTTACGCGAGATCGCATAAAAGCAGTTAGCTGCCAGCGTCCTTGCGGTGAAACTGACTTTTTTGTAATATAATAAAAGTAAAATTATACTGAAGGCAGTGATAATGCTCGATAGTCTATAGAAAGAGAAACAGTTAATTATTGGCAACCATACTTTGGTGTATTTTCAAGAATATGGTACTTAAGATAGGCGTGCACAGGTTTCTCGATTAGGAAGGGGTGGGGGGCGAATTTTCAGCACAGTGCCGCCAGCCTGCAAATGATCGAGTCCGAAATTGATGTACGCAAAATACTACAACTACACTAGTAAGGTACTCACTAGACCATAAATCACCGATAATTATGGGAAGTAGAGAAGTACCAGGTCATCATTCTGCACTAGAAGCGAGGTACCCCGCTACCCATCTTTAAGGAATTCAAGAAATGTGCCCTTCGTTGATGCAGTGGGCCTGCGGCTGATGACAATGAAGACGTAATACGTGCGAAGCTTTAAACCACCCACTCGTTACGGGTTTCACATTGTGGGACGGCAGGTAGTTGTTTTACTCTTCTACCACGCTATATCGCATGCGGTAATGCGACTCCTTGCCCGACAAGGAGCCTGTACAGGGTCTCCTGCGATAAAACTTCAAGCACCAGCGTGGTTCTTATTATGGTCACGATACAGCAAATATCTGGTCTGCTTGCGCAGTCGCACAATAAACGGTATTTCTTTGATCTATTCTCTGTTACTTCCTTTTATTTTCTCTTTTTATCGATAAGGATTCTTCAAGTATCATCTAAGTGTTAAGATACGAAGTCCTGGCCAATGCCCACAGTGGATATGTGCCATAGTGTTAAGGAAACAAACAAAAACAAAAACAAACAAACAGACAATTGAATAAACAAACCAACAAAAAAAAAACAGAACGCCCTGAGGTTTGGTTCCTTCTCCATACCTTGCCGCCCAGTTTTTGTGGGTGAATGTCATCAGTAGTCACCATCATCTCTACATACTGTCATATTTAATTTTATGCAGGAACCAAAGAGTCTGCCATGCTAATGATATAAGCACCTATTTATTATTGTTTTATTTATTTATTTGGCTTATCTTCATTTATTCATGAATAATATTTTTTAATTCGACACAGATTAGCGAAGAACGATTTAACGGTTTTTAATTGGCATTCAATAAAAAGAAACTCAGAGCACCCCTAATCATTTTGCCCTGTCCACAGAGGATCTTTTTAGCATCTTCATTTTCTCTTTTTTATAAAGTTTACGGCCGCAGGACTTATAGGTGATCCCCCGAGGTCGTTTCTTCTTCTTCTTCTTCCTAATATTATATTTGATTGGAATTGAATTGGATACACAAATACCCTTGGACACAGAGGAAATAACGAGGGAGCAGGATGACAACTGCAACCTAAAGGGGCGGGAACACGCGTCTACCCTTACGGCAAGGAGGGATATTGTGGGTTGAGCTATTCCTCTAGGAACGAACCAATCAACCAACCAACAGCCCGGTTGTTGTTGTTGACCTCTCGCCATGGCACATACCCAATCCCGGTTACCCTGGGTGAATGCCACGAGGAAGAGGATATCAGTCGTCGTCATCATCTCTGCATGCAGTGATCCTGTCGGGCAGCGTTCTTCGTGCGCCTTCCGCCCGCTACATGCCGTGGTTCCAGGACCATAAGCGATAATGTCGAGCCCCAAACGACCGCGCATCGATGACGACGCTGACAACGAGCCGAAAGACTCGAAACAAATTCTCGTCTACCGCAACGGAGACAGCAGGGAATGGAAGGTAAGATGTCATCTTAGATGCGGAGTCTCAGGATCAATTATGTCCCGGTCTGCAGACAATCATTTACGGAAGGCAAAGCGGATAACCAGCCGATCGTAGCACGACGCTACAAGGAAATGCATACGGATTTCTCAGAAACTTCATAGCTGCCCCCCCCAAAAAAACTTACCCCAGTTCCACCAGCGTGGAGTCTGCAGCAATAGCGGAGCTGCTGTTCTCCTGTGTTTTTCTTCAGATTTTTTTTTGCGATTTACTGGGATTAACAGTGTTTTTTTGTGAATTTGTGGTGGTGTCTGGGGTCGCGTTATTTGTACAGTAGAGATGCATGACAAAGGACGCGCACCAGCCCTTACCACACCGTCTCGTGCTAGAGTGACTTTAGACCCTATTCGCGCTCGAGCAGCCCCTTCCCCATTTAAAGGGGTGGTGCCACCAAATTTGTGACCTGCGCGTTCTTTGCTGTAAGCGTTTCCTATAGCTCCAGGAAGCATGATGCATGCACCAAGATTCATGTATTCTCGCTAACTAACTCAATATCGCCTTTTGATGTGGACAACTTTCGGTTTCGTTTCCGGGCGCCGAGGATTGGGCAGTGACGTAGCAGTGTAGGGGGCTTGGTTCCGTGACCAGAACAAGACTGCGTGACGCACTTGGCCAGGAAGCAATCGAAACTCGGCGAGTGATGTAGCAACCGATGCTCTGCCGGTACTATAGTGAACTAGAATATATTCTACTTCACTACAGCCGGTACGTACATTGCGGAGGTGGCGAAGGTCCGGAGGTCATTCACATCCCTACAGCAGATCTGGTGTGATGTCACTACAACTTTCGTTGCCCCTCCTATAGAGCTACTTCAGAGTTGGCGCACTAGCAGCGGAACTTCATTCTAAAAAGACAGGGCGTGCAAACACGGACACAAGAAAGATGTCTGGACATCCACGAACGCCGACTAACAACTGAAGAGAACACAACGGCGGAAAAGAAAGAAGGCACGAAAACTTATCTGCGCATGCCTATGCAATAGGCGAACCTGTCAATCCGGCACGCGGGAAGGCCTACGTGGATGATAACTGTTAAAGCATTTGATTTCATCTTTTTGCAAGTTAATCAACGTAGGTCAGACGGGCCGCTGCATTAACCAGAGATTATCGGAACATAAGAGATCGCTAACCGGAAGCTCACCTTCTAATCTGTCTTTACATTGTCGAGATTGTTAGTGCACGCCTAAATTTGATGAATGCGCAGTGTTGTACCGGCATAGAAATGAAGAAACGCGCCTGATGATTGAAGCATGGCATATCAATAATAGTGGTAGCGCACGCATGAGCCAATTGTCGATTAACTTGCAAAAAGGTAAAATCAAATGCCCTAACACTTATCTTCCACGTAGACCCCCACGCGTGCCGGATTGATAGGTTCGCCTATTGCATGGGCGTGCGCAGGTAAGTTTTCGTGCCTTCTTTCTTTTCCGCCGTTGTGCTTCTCTTCAGTTGTTAGTCGGCGTTTGTGGCGTCCTGACTTCTTTCTTGTGTCCGTGTTTGCACGCCCTGCCTTTTTAGAATGAATACTTACCAACTAGCTCAGCTCTCTGTTATTCTAGCGGAACTTGGCATTTGCTGCACAAATACTCATACAGAGCACACGCGAAGGCGACCTGCGGCAGGTATACATCAGCCAGTGCGATTTCACGACTACAAAGGTTAGGTGCACCTAAAACGGACTGCGATTGACGCTGCTTGTTCAAATAAAAGCTCCGCTACAATGAGCATGAAAATGCTACCTATGTGCAACTGTATCAGTGCGATAGCTGCCCTATTAGGGCTAACACCATCAGCCAAAATCAAGCCCAGAAATGGTTCGTTGAAGAAAACTGAATAACTAGGGCCGCAAAACTCTCTGTGTTCCAAGGGAATCACTAGGTTCTGTTTAGCGAACGGATAAAATGAGAAAGTTGACAGGCATGTTGAAGCGATGTTTTCGAGGCGCTCATTCAGGCCACTGCAATAGATAGAGAGCAATAATCAAGGCACGTACAAAATCCACTTTGCTGTCAGCGCCACATGCCGTAGCGAAGAAAAAAAACTTAAAATAGCCTTCTTCTATGCCTCGGTAGATGGTACGCCCAGTAAGAGTGGCGCCAATTTAGATCACTTCTTAATTATGGGTGTTTGAAACGCAGTGAAAAAGTGGTACACAGTTTGTACCACTGTCCCACGAAGGGTTAACTGTGCGGCTACCACTTCGTCCGTGACCAAAACAGTTACGCTATCTACGGGTGTATCTGGGAACCGGAGCGTGACAAGCGCGGACACTCATCTGTCGTCAGGCACAGCACTAGAACAGCTCTGCTGCTTAACGAAGAGATGGGAAATTATTCCCAGTTTGTACAAAATATCAGCTAACGTTGACATTTGAAATGCGGCCTCTCCCTTACCTCATAGATGGGTCATTTCTGGAGAGGATTCGGCAGTCAGAGTTCGAACAACATATCGATATCAGTATCCAAAATGACTAGAACCAGGACACAGTTTTTGTTTCACGGTGACGTTTCAGCACATGGCAACCGCATGGGGTGCGTCACGAAGAAAAATGCTTGAGACCAGTCATGGCTGTGTGGCTCATGAGCATACTTAATAAGAAATAAAAAAAATAATGCGGGAGGAAGATAGAAATGCGCGGGCGGGGCTGCTAGCCAAAGGTCCGCGTGGCGCTTGTTTAAGACTCCTGGAATAGATGAAAATTTACAGATGGTGTCACTTGAAGTAACGTTTCGACAAGTAGTCTTGTCTGATCGTTTTGTTCAATGGTCCGTGTGATCTGTGCGGTCTGTGCATGTAAACGTTGGTCGTTCAAGGAATTTTCGTCTCTTCAAGCCCCCAGGTTCCCTTGTAGGCATGCGTATAGTGATTTGCACGCCATTTCTTCTATATGCCTCGTGTGAAGGTGTTCAAAGTCTCGACGTCTCTGGAAGCGCTTCTGGAGGAGATCGGCGTCAAGTTCGGCCGGCAAGCCAAGAGGCTCTTCACAAGCAAGGGCGCCGAGATCAGAAGCGCCGACGAGTTAAGGCAAGTCTGTAAGGGGCTACATTCTCGTTAGCTCTACGCGCCACGACGTCCTCGTTTGGAGACGCGACTTTTTCCATTTCTGTGCACTGTTTGCAAGGAGGAGACCACAAACATTAAGCTAATGGTAAAATAGGCATTCTTGTTGCCAAAAGCTCCTTTATATAACTTCTGTGTGAAGTATTTTGCTACTCATGAGGGCATTGGAGAAGAAAGTACAGTGTTTAACGATACATTGGACGTGGGGAGTTTCGGCAGGAATTTCAAAATATTTCTTTCCCGGTTTAGAAATGCTCACTGTCAGCAGATGACTACCGCGCATAATTTGAGTGAGTCGGTGAAATGGGTTTACGAAGAAAAATAGCATGACTTACTTTACAATAATTAGGCATATATTTTCGTTGTAGTTACAATTTGCTGTTAAATACGCTGTAACTCATTCTAACACTTTGACTTGCTTTAAATTTTTGTCTCCAGAATCTTGGCATGAATAAGTAAATTTCACGTATTTATAGACTGTAGATTATAACGCGTGGCGCAAAGGGTTAACGCGCATGTCTACGGGATCCCAAGTATTGCATTAATGTAATCAGAACTGTTGGAGTTTAACGTCCCTAAACCTCGATTTGATTATTGGGGGACACCGTACATCAGCGCTCCGGAAATTTCGACCACCTGAAGTTCTTTAACGTGCACCTAAACGTAAATACACGGGCATCTAATATTCCGCCCCCATCAAAATACGACCGCCGCGAGCGGGATTCGAACACACGGCCTTCGGGTCAGCAGTTGAGCACCGAAGCCACTAGACCAGTAGCCTAGCCAGAATTTTTTTTTCGCGGAGGGGGGTGTTCAACCAACAGAGAAGGTATTTGAGTATGAGAAACTGCTGGGGGCCGACGCAGCGCACGAGGGCGGCGCGATAGTGTCACGAAGGAAATGCGGTTTACCAAATATTATGGAGCCAGCGAGAACGCACAAGAAACACACCCACTTGAGGGTAAAGTGCGAATGGCGAATCGGCGCCGAATGTCCTTGAACTCGCGATCTTCGTCGGAGAGCGCTACGCGCGCGCTTTTCCTTCTCCGCTAGCGGACTCTCACGACAGAGGGCGCGTCAGCGCTGTGCCCGATTTCGTGACATTACTAGACGACTGAGCGAGCGCAGTTTCGCCTCCTCAAGAATTCTTGCTCCGTGGGTTCAATAATAGTCTATGTACGGCTTCAACCATACTCTCCGGCCATCGATTTGGACTTTGTACGTAACATGACGGCGCATACGGCAAAAACCCGTCTTGTGGGTCCATATAATTGTTATCGCAATAACATAGTGTAAATTACTCCACGCAGTAGCCTGCAACATTCATTTGATCGCGTCCTCATAGAGTGTGTCAGCATATTTTCAAACGCTCGCTAGAATTAGCTGGGATACCCTGTATAACACATATAGACATGTCATTTTCGCGCGCTCTAACTTCGGAGTGCACACCAGCCGATGCATCAAATCACACATCTTCGCCACATAGCGTAACATTCGGGCAATAGCCTAAAGAAACGGAATCCCCTTTGCGGGGGCTGAGAGACACTGATCGATGGGAGGCTGCTTAGCGCAGCTCACGACCGGACGACCAACTCCGGATCGTGTGCAGGGCCATGGGGGTCGCCGAAGCACAAGGACTTTCGACCACCTAGAGCGGCCCTAGGGCCCATCATCTTCCTCTTACCTGAATGCATCCCCTCCCCCCTCACCTGACGCATTTCATGGCACAATAAAATTGTATCCTCCTCCTCCTCCGAACTAACGAAATTCTATGCCTTTCAGGAATATGGACGTGCTCTACTTCTCGTCGGGCGAGGACTTCATTCCGCGTAAGCTGCCATCTTGTTTGTGAAACTCTTAGCGAAGAGCAAACACGATCACATTCAGTTTGTGTTTCCCACCTCGGTGCTTGGGAGCATTTATTCGCGAAATATACCTCTACCATTCAATGCTCTTCGCACGGGTTCATTACCAGTTTAGCGCACAGAGCTTTTAGATCCTGAGGAATTCAATGAATAGGAGAGTCAATAAGGAGTTCTACGTTGTCTGTTTTATGGGGCAGGTCCGTCAAGTGAAAGACTGACCAATCAATCAATCAATCAATCAATCAATCAATCAATCAATCAATCAATCAATCAATCAATCAATCAATCAATCAATCAATCAATCAATCAATCAATCAATCAATCAATCAATCAATCAATCAATCAATCAATCAATCAATCAATCAATCAATCAATCAATCAATCAAAGTGCCAAGGAACAGCTGTATTACGGAACAACCATCAACCTCACCAGATGCGTGATAATTGAGCGACCACTGAGAAATCGTGTTGCTTCGTTATCAACGCGTTTTTTCATATCAAACGACAACATACTGTGAAGGGCCAGCTCAAATATTTTCAATGTAGCACAGAGAAGAGAAATCGAGCAATAACTCCAGACACATGCTAAGTGAGCTATTTTTGTGAATGAGGTCTGCCGAATCCCGCCATGTGGCGAAGGAGTGATGAATGGGATGATTGAATCAAGAAAGGGATACACGACAACCACCCATTTGTAGCACGAAGCCACAGGCAAATCTACACAGATTTCTCAGAGAGGAAAGCATCTAGTTGAAGATAAATTCGTCCTGCTCCCGTGATCAAACACGGGACCAACGCCTTTTCTGGGCGGTCGCTGTAACAATTGAACTAACCAGGATACTAGCAATTGCCAGCGAGATCGAGGGCGAATCAATGGACTACTGCAAGTACACGGACACAGAATACTCCAAATTAGTTCTAAGCAATCGCACAAGGTGGTGGAAGGTTTATCAAAGGGATAATTGAGAAGCACCCGTTTGTTGCACGAAGCGACATTCGCTCTCGCGCTGCCGTCCTGGTTAGCTCAATGGGAAGAGCAACCCCCCGTAACGGCGTTGGCCCCGGCTTCGATACCCGGATGAGGGTGAATTTTTCCTCAACTAAAATGTTTCCTTCCTGAGAAATCCGTATGGATTTCCTTGTGGCTTCGTGCTACATACGGTTGGTTGTCGCGTATCCCTTTCATGAGCTACATTTGTAATAGCGTAAAACCCGTTAGCATTGTTTGTGTATTGCATTTTTTTTGCTCTCATTGTTCTTTAGTGCCCTCAACGCTGGTGCCATCCCTGCCACCTGACGACTCCGAATGGGTCCTCCTCAACGTCGGTGGCCAGTACTTTGCCACCACCAGGTGCGTAATTATGGAAGAGAATCTCCTTCATTTGCCCATACCACTTTCCGTGTCGGGGGTGTTATACAACCAGAGGAGGGAGCATCACGTGATACCTCAAGCCTCGGCAAGCCCAGTTCCTCTGACACCGCGCCTCCCGCACTCCTGGGCCCACTTTGCGTGGCGCCTCTTGAATGGGATTGTGTGCTTTAAGCGCCCGCGTAAGACGCAATCAAAGCGAGCCGACTAATACTTCCGCTCGCTTACCACTTGACTTGGGCCCATTTGTCCTCAATTTTTGTTTGTCTTGGATTGAATATTATAACGTGACGATGCCTCTTGGTTTTTATTGCGATAGCAATTATACGAAGACTCAAGGCTCATTTCCGCCGTCGCCGTCGGTGTCGCCGTGCGGTTCCGTACGAAATCCAAGGGCGATAACATCGCCCGGGAGTCGTACGTTTTATGTTCGACTGAAAGCGTGGGAGGACAGCTGATGATCGCTGCTCGAGCGGAGAGGACACGCACCGACCGTTTTCGGTTGCGCGAATGGCTTATACAGGGTTCAGGAGTGGGGCTGCGTGGCTCCGGCTGAAACTGATTGCTTTGAGCGGTCGCGCGCGCCCTATGTTGACCAGGATCAGGAGGTGGCTCATACCTTTCACGCGCTGTGTTCCCACGGCTCAGTTTTGCATTGTAACGATAGACAGCATGAAGCTCACCTTGCTCGCTGCCGCGGCCACGTTTAATTACAGAAGCATTTTGTTGAATTAAGCTAGGTCGGGTGCTAAAGGATAGGCTGCTAGCCTTGCTATGTGTACCATCCTGATTCGTTGCTATCGAAATCATTTGATTTCGCGGCAGAACTGTGGCTTATTTATCTTGCCTTCATGAGTATGACGTACTCGATAATGCCGACGAAAGTTTATGATCGAATTTCAACTCTGTCTTGAGGAGAATTCGGGTATAGACTTCCTTCGTGGAGACGCTCCAAAGCTAACTACCGCACTTACTTGCATAACAAAAGGACGTTTCAGGGCGTACTCATATTCACCAGTACATTTTCTAGGCTCTTGAGGGCTCGACCTTTCATTTCATGCAAAAAGAAACATGAAAATTGCAAATATTTGTGTCAGTACTCCTTTAAGAGTGCTTCCTTCATTACTGATCTTGGTGTCGCAGAACCACGCTGACTTCGTCGGAGCCGCGTTCCAAGCTGGCCGGCTTGTTTTCCGTTCGACCAAACGCAGCGAATTTTGCTGCCAGGAGGGATGCGCAGGGCGCCTACATGTTTGACCGCGAGCCGGCGTACTTCAGGGTGCTGCTCAACTATCTTCGTTACAAGAAAGTCATGCTCGACAAGGATGTGTCAGCAACAGGTACGTCCATTCAGTTAAAGTTTTTGCTAGGCCAGCGGGTTGAATGCTATAGGAATGCATGGTATTGCGAAGAGAAACGAAATTTCCTTACTATAAACGGTTCATTGAATTTGTCGGGAGCGAATAGTATATGCGGGCCGAATCAACCTTAGCGAAGGTGCAGGTGCTAGCGCTTTAAAGGGACACTAAAGAGAAAAAAGACTTTTTATCGTAATAGTAAATCACTCTTTCACGATACCGAAAACATCACGCTTGCTGTGAGAAGACGCATGGTAAGTGAGAAAACGCGCAAAAAGAAAATGCGGGTGGTGAAGACGCCTTGAAGTTTCTGCACTAGTAGCCGTGGGGTCGTAGATATTGATGGCGCCTATACTAGGGCCTACATAGTTTCCGATCGGTAAAAATGAAGTACATTGCCTTCTGAGGGAGCCAGAGAATTAACATACCAAGTTTCAGGAAATTTCGTTGAGCCAATGTGGCCGAAATACGAAAGAAACGCCTTAAAATTCATGACGGCATCATCAGAGATTTCGTCGGGAAATTCAAAAGTGATATTTTGGCATTGATTTTCTCATCTGTTGGAGATTTCGTTTATTTCACCACATTAAATACATTTGTAACAAAGATGAATGACAAGAATTATGAAAAAGAATGTAAAATGTATTATGAGAAGAGCAGGGTAAAAGGTACGATATCTGCTGCTTGACTCCGATCGTGGCCGATCGGAGTCAAGCTGATCGATCGGAGTCAAGCTGCCGATCGCAGCTTGACTCCGATCGTGGCCGATCGGAGTCAAGCTGCGATATCCGATCGGATCGGCCACGATCGCGATCGAATGTCCACGAATGACACCGGTATCAAATTTTGAGAAAGTTGCTTGCGTAAGAAACAGTTTTATTGCGAGAGCAACTATATGGATAATCGAGGCGCTTTATCGTCATCGCCGTGATATTCCGTATCAAGTGTGACTCGATAAGATCACACTGTGCGTCGCGTGCTTTATATGCGAACGAAAGCTTGCGAATGCTGCAGACAGTCGGGACTGTCTGCAGAAGCACGAAGGAGCACGAAGGAGACAGAAGCACGAAGGAGTGCCTAGGGGCGGTGTGGGGAGCTGCATCCCTTGGTCAGCAATTGGAAACATCGATGGAGAGGCTGCGGACACGCGCGCTATCTCGACTTAGATTAGTAGACGGCTTCTGCCCTTCCAAGTACTGCATGTGATCTGACCGTTTACTTCTCATTGAAGTGACAGAGAGCTAGCAAACCGCTTTTCTTCCTGGAGTGCCCGCATTTCCTTACCAACGTCATGTATAGTTGCCACAGATTAGATCCTAATGTAGTTAGATGCTAGCCTTACTCCGTATATTTCAGTTTGTTGCTATTGGATTCACATTCATTGCCTTGCCTTGTGGCAAAACTGATTTTCATTGCAGGCGTTCTTGAAGAAGCGAAGTACTTCGGAATTGAAGGCTTGGTCAAAGAGCTCGGAGATGTCAGCGAGGTAAATGAGCTTACGGTTCGCGCGGTATTGGTCACAAGATGTAAAGTTTTTGTCCTTGAACATGCTATTTTTATACGTCAGCGGTATGTAACTGGACTAAGGCGTAACACAGCAGGTATACGTCATGAAAGACGGTATAGGCGTGCAGACAAGGACATTGCTAGACTAGGGTGTAACACACCAGTTATACGTCGTGAAAGAGGGCAGACATGCAAACAAGGACATGGCAGAAGAGTACGAGACAACAGAAAACGCCTACCCTCTTTCATGGTGGATCCCTACCAACTCGCTGTACTTTCTTTCATTGTAAACCAGTTATACGGTGTCCTCTGGGCGTAGTGGCTTTGCGTGGGTAAGCTTGATATTGCGGGTTCGATTTTATTCTAAAAACTGGCAAACCTTGGACTAAGTCGCTCAAGGCTTGAAACAATGAAGCTGGACGATTCTGAAGCCTACACTTGTTGCTTTTAGGTTGCTGCTAGGCTTTAGCTAGGTGGTGATAGGTTGTTTCTAGGTTGCTTCCTGGTTGTTTCCAGGCTTTAGCGAGGTAAGCAGCGTTCTGTGGCATTGGACATGATACACTGACTTCATCCTATAACCATATGTTGCACTCTAACAAAAAAAAATAACGGCTTCCTTGAATTTTTTTTTCTTTGAGGACTCGGCGCTGGCCACTTTGCTGTCAATAAGTATACGGTTCCTTAATACGGTATATTAATAGCTTCGGACACTATATGACGATGAATGGCTCGCAGGAGCAGAGGTCTGGCTTCGGAAGGAACCGCGAGCTGGAAGCGGGTATCGGCCTGATCCCGGCGGAGAACGGTACCAACCGACCGTTCACTCGACAAGACGTCCTGATCGCCCTCGCGAGGATACCCGCCGGCGATCTCCGCTTCCGAGTACATCACATTCTTTTTTTTTCAAACGAACCTTCTTTACAATCACATCTGTCGTTGGCGTTGTAGATGTCACCGCAAAAAAAGAAAAAAGAAAAAAAAACGCGGGGCTGGCGAGTGTACAGAAGTGGGCCCCGCCACGGTGGTCTAGTGGTTATGGCGCTCGACTGCTGACCCGAAGGTCGCGGGATCGAATCCCGGCCGCGGCGGCTGCATTTTGGATGGAGGCGAAAATGTCTGAGGCCCGTGTACTTAGATTTAGGTGCACGTTAAAGAGCCCCAGGTGGTCGAAATTTCCGGAGCCCTTCACTACGGCGTCTCTCATAATCATATCGTGGTTTTGGGACGTTAAACCCCAAATATTGTTATTATTAGTGTGCATAAGTGCTTATGTCGAAGTATAAGGCGTTAGAATGTGTGCTTGTCCCATGCGGATTTGTATGCACCGTTTTCAAGTACGTGATGTTCTATCGATCGTGGGCTTGTCGCTGATCAGCCCATTTCTGATACGACAATGTGATCTGTTGTTGAGGTTATCGAGGTGTCTTGTAACTTCACGTTGGCGCACTTCGCTGTTCCCTGGATATGAACGTATGACCGCCGTTGTTGCCTGTGGCAACAACGTCGAATTCCCGGCATGGAGGAAGGAAAAATTTGGAGGGAGCATTGCACAAGGTGAAAGAAAGAAAGAAAGAAAGAAAGAAAGAAAGAAAGAAAGAAAGAAAGAAAGAAAGAAAGAAAGAAAGAAAGAAAGCACGCAGGCGTAGAGCTTCGCTTGCCCCCACTTTCACGATAGGGCAAGGATTCCTGAATATTTTTATTTTTCCTGCGTGTCATATGCAGGTACCGAACGAGCACTGTACAAGTTGCGCTTGCCTGCGATTGTGGGTTGTGTGCTTCTGCGATTGTGCCATCTTTTCGCTTGGTTAATCTTGCATGAAAATGAGTGTGGTGGTTCTTGGGCCCTCAGATACAGGAAGACCAAGGCACGAACAAGAAACACATTTATCGACTTGACACACACACACACAATTACACACGCTTCGTCTGACTGAACAATACAATTATCCTTTAAGTCCTAAATCTCAGGGTTATTAAACCACACGCGAGAGGATCGGTGCGTCCTGACGTCTAGGCCCGTCGAGCGTCACTCACAGTACCGCAGTCAGGTAGCGACGACGCCAGCACGAGGCGGACAGGTGAGTGATGCAGTCGTGCGAAGGTGCACGAGCAGACGACGACCTGCTCGTCGCGGAACGCACAGGCCCACGCTGACGACGGCCGACTCGGACGTGGCACCACGGCCACGATCTCGGCTCCGGAAAAGGGTCCGCTTGGACGTGGCGCCGAGGCCACGATCTCGGCTCCGGAACGGGGTCAGCTCGGGTTGCGCCGGAACCGCCTGGACGTGGCACCGAGGCCACGATCTCGGCTCCTGGCCCGCACGCTCGTTCGTTCCCGGGACACACCAAGCTCGTCCCGGCTGGCCTGGTCGCACCAGCTCGGTCCCTTTTCTCTCAGGCTACCAGCTAGCTCAACAACGTTGTTCGAAGCTGCCGAAAGATAAACACTGATAAAACGAACGGATACCTGTGAAGCAAAGGTTGCAAAAGAAAGAAACGAAAGTGGGCATTTTCACAAATAGAAATTCAGAAGTGCTTGCGCTATCGGTGCAAGCAAAGGTTGGCGTGTGCGCGCTTGACCTACTACCTTTCTTTTTCTTTCTTTCTTTCTTTCTTTCTTTCTTTCTTTCTTTCTTTCTTTCTTTCTTTCTTTCTTTCTTTCTTTCTTTCTTTCTTCTTCTTTCTTCTTTCTTTCTTTCTTTCTTTCTTTCTTTCTTTCTTCTTTCTTCTTTGTTTGTTTGTTTCTTTCTTTCTTTCTTTCTTTCTTTCTTTCTTTCTTTCTTATGGCGGGAACTTCACCTTCACGCGCGTTCAGCAACGCAACACTTGAGTTGCTACAGGCAACAACGACGGCGATGCATTCTTCCCATCCAGGCGACGTTATGAACATGGCAAGATGAAACGGGATGTGACCTCGATAAAATATGAGATTGCAATATCGAAAAGAGCTGATCGCCGAGAAGCCCACAATTGAGAGAGCATCAATCGTTGGAAAATGGGGTACACAAAAAGCGCGAGTGACTGTCGCACCTGCGAGGGCCTGCATATGTGTACGCTGCACGGCGCCCCGATTTTCGCGCACGACGCTGAAATCCGAGTTTTGAAGGCTTTCCTTTGAAACGCGCAGGCAGCAGACTTCACGGGCGCCGACCTCTCGCACCTGGATTTGAATCACATCAACTTCAAGTTTGCCAAGATGGAGAAATGCGACCTGTCCCACTGCATACTGAACCACAGCTGCTTCGAGCGCGCAGACTTGCGGGAAGCCAAGTTGGAGGTAACGATGGCTCAAGATCAATTTAACTAACTAACTAACTAACTAACTAACTAACTAACTAACTAACTAACTAACTAACTAACTAACTAACTAACTAACTAACTAACTAACTAACTAACTAACTAACTAACTAACTAACTAACTAACTAACTAACTAACTAACTAACTAACTAACTAACTAACTAACTAACTAACTAACTAACTAACTAACTAACCAACTAACTAACTAACTAACACTTCGCAATGGCGTGCTAGCTATATAGTCACTAGATGAATAGGCTGCCAGCTTATTTATATCTACGCGTCCAATTTACGTGTCGGAAGAACAACATTCGACCTCCGCATTGGACGCGTTAATTGAAGTTATAGCTTCGGATCCCACAGATGGAAAGGTTGTTAGATGCGAAGTATCTTATGGCGGAGTTCAATGTGGTGGTGGTGGTGGTGTGCGGCGTGACCACACTTACTGCGCATGCGCATACCCTCTTCCACTCCCCCTCTCCCATCCCCCTCTCCACTTCCCCTCTCCCCTCCCCCTCTCCACTCTTCCTCTGCAACGCGGGCTAGACATGGCGAAATCCTCTCCTGCGCAACGCCGCGATGAGCAGGAGCGCATGCGCGTCCCCTCCCCTTCTCTCTTCTCTCCTACGCTGCCCCCCTCTCACACGCCTGCCGACTGCCTTCCCCGCTCGCCCTGTGAGAATTAACGGCCAGGCTAGAGGGAAGACAAGACGCCCGTAGCGTTCCTCTTCGCGTTCCATGACGCGAGGTCAGTAGCATGCCCAAAGAACACCAACGGAACGCGATAGTGCAAGTGCTCCGGCTTCGCATCGCCTCATGTCCCCTTTAGCGGGAAATGGTGTAATTTTTTTTGTAGCGTTAGCTACACTGGCTGATCTCGAGCAGTGTCGAGTGCCCGTCCAAGAGCAGTTCTGCGCATGCGCGAGGAGAAGTGACGTCACATGGCGCACAGCTGGCCCACCGTAGGTGCCGCCGCCGTGCGCGCCTCGCCGATCTGCGCATTCCAGAGGAGGGACGTCTTAGCCGTGGCAGACATACTGGCACCGGCGTTCGGCCGGGCGTTGGGACCGGGCACGAGACGCTGCCATAGAGACGCTGGCGTCTCTATGGCGCCAACACCAGCGTTGCGCCGGGCGTTGGGGCCATAGAGACGGCAGCGTGTTACTACACTGACCGCCGAGCCGTCTTTGTGGCGATAAAGAAATGGCGTTGAGCAAAAAATAAATATACATGTATCACATAATGCGTACACCATGTGTGTGTCATTGAAGCAGCAGTAAGCATGATAACGTAATCCTAGAAAACCAGGAAAGCTAAGAATAATCAGCTGAAACTTAGCTCACGCTACGTATGCCTTGGCATAGGCGAGCTAAGTTGCTACAGTTTTTGTATTCGTCTACTTTACTTCATTTTCAATTGACGTCATAGTTGTTGCATTGCATCTCAAGACAATAATAAATGTCCACTTTGCTTTTCTTGGACTAATTGTATCTTGAAATCTCTTGGTTTCGTCTCATAAGAATTTTGATGGAACGGTGAACAGGATAGGGTTAACTGGAGATCGTTGGGGGAGGCCTTCCTCCTGCAGTGCGCATAAACAGGCTGAGAAGGATGCTGATTATGATGATGATGGGAACTTAAAATTGAGATTAGTGATGATCAGCGAGAGGCGACTAATGTACTCTCCTCTAAACCTAAACTTCTGGCGTCGTAACTGCGAGGCTGATTTCGCACACCATGTGCTATGCCTTGAGTAGGCTCCGAACGAAAACGGCGTGCACGGTTATACACGTATTTTTTTACTAGAAATATTAATCGGCGCTATCATTTCTTCCGTTGCCAGTGAAGTCCATATCTATCTCTGTTATGCATCCTGCACAGCTACGTTATGCTTAACTAGTTTGGCAGCTTAATGGGTGCATAGTGAAAGGGATACTAGCACGAAAATGATCAGATGTTGTGTTTCATTTAGAACAAATGAAAGGCCAAGCCCTCAGGAGCCTAGAAGATGCAGTCGTAAGCGTGATTACTCCCTTTAAATTTTTTACAGCACACTTTTAAAAACTAGTTTTGGTTCGTAGTGTGCCGTGGCGTCACGACGCGGTATGAGCTGCTCGTCACGTGTTCGCGCGAGATATCGTGACGTTTCCACGGATGCTGCACATCGTGGCTCCGTTTGGTGGCACACAAGCGTCCATTTTGAATGTTTTGGTACCTGTCGTAATGGCAAGCCATACTGGCGCATGAAAGCACCGAAATTGGTACCGTAGCCTGACGTCACGACCATGTCGACGTCAGTTGGTGCGCCATGCAAAAATCAACTTGAAAGTCGAAATAAGGTATCAGCATTTATTGAGATTCACACTTCCTTCAGAGTCGTCACTGTAATCGGGTAATTCGAATAGTAGCTAGCTTAAACTCAGCTTTGAAAATTGGTGTCAGTAGCCCCTTAAGCCAAAGGTGGCTGGGAATATTACGGTGAATGTGATGAATCTTCAATTTATGTTAGGGAAATTTCCTCACTTATATTGTTCGGTTTTCCAGAAAGCTCAGCTCCTTGGAGCAAAGTTCAACCACGCCAACCTGTCTGGAGCGTACGCCAAGTCCTGTATCCTGGGCCAGCAAGGTGATGTCGCCGTCGACATAGCTAACATGGAAGGTAGGTCGCTTTTGTGTGCCTCAAAGCGCCACATGGACAATTTTAGTGAAGTACTGTTTCTTCATCAAAAAAGCAAAAAAAAGCAGCAACAGCGAAACACCTACATCAAGATTTATGGTTTGCAATGTAAATGTTCATGCTTAGCAGGATATATATCTACGTCTGTGTAGACACAAGAAGAGACAGCAGAAGTTTGTTGAGTGCAGCGTAGGGGTGGTCTACAAGATTCCACTCTCTTGTGGCAAAGTGTATGTAGGCCAGTCAGGCCGCTGTGGGAATGAGCGCCTTAGAGAACATGAGCGATCCCTGCCCACTGGTACAGGCTCCCATTTAGCTCAACACTGCAAAAAAATGCAATTGTCAAGCTTTGTTTAGACTAACTCCTATCTTAAAGAAGAGTCGTGACACCAGCGCCCGAGAATTATCAGAAGCGTTTTACATTGAATCATTGGGGTCGCAGTGCATTAGTGTGCCTTCCATAACCTTGTTTTCCACTGAATTTTGTTTTTTGGATTCGCTATCATGATTGCGCTCAGGTGTCCAAGGTGTGGTGGTTGTGCGCATAGAGTGCACGACGCATGTCCTAGAGGTATCTGGTTGCTATAAAGACTGGAGTGACGCAATAAACCGTGTCAGTTGCGAGTTGCGCTGTGTTCTGCCTTCTTTCTTGTGGTGTCGTTTTTTGCGCTAAAATAGCACTATGAACGCCATTCAGGTTCACACCGAAATTCATGGTACCCGATGTTGTCATCCTTTATCGTCGTACAATCACACCACGAAACGCAGCGCCTCCTCGGCATCCTCATATATAACGGGATACAGCGTCTCGCGCACGCCAAAACCCTGTTTTTTTAGAGGCGAAGCTCCTTAAAGCGGCACCCGTTCGTCCCCGTCGTAGTGTGTAACCAGTCTTAACGCTAGTACCAGATCTTGACCTCCAAGGTGGTGCCGGTGGATTTCTCCTGTGCGTTGTTGAACAATAAAAAATTCGCAGCGTGCGCGTTAACTAAAAGCCGAATTCTTCTGTCTCTCATTCTCCACTAGCAGCCATTGGCATGTTCCAGTAGGAAACGTTAGTAGAAGTAGAAGTGTAAGTGTTAGCTAAAAGCCGACTTCTTCTGTCTCTCATTCCCATTAGCAGCCATTGTTTACCTCCAAGGTAGTGCCTGGTGAGATTTCTCCTGTGCGTGATTAAACAATAAAAATTTTGTTCAAAACGCCATTGATTGATGAAATAAACCAACGAAAGACGCCAGATGTTTTCTAAAAGCAAAACGAAAAGACGCCAGATGTTTCTAAAGCAAAACGAAAAGACGCCAGATGTTTCTAAAGCAAAACGAAAAGACGCCAGCTGCTTAACGAAAGACGCCAGATGTTTCTCCTCCTCCGAAGCAGAACATGAAAAACAGGTCGCGCGGAAGAAGAAGAGCTCGTGCCAGCCGAGTTATTGCGTTCACGGTGATGATAATCTTCGTTCGCGCCCACCAGGCTTTCTCCGAGCATGAACAGCTCCGTAGTTAAAAATAAACGGTGCATTTGCGCTGTTTCTCGATGAGGTGCTTCCGAATTTTTCGGTAATCTGTAGTCCGGAAACAATAAGTTCCTGAACTATAGTGCCTTCCACTGGAGTTTTTTATCGTCTCTGATATACATGCACTCGCAAGGGCGGAGGAATGCCGGATCATCGGAAGTTACGGGACGCTGGTAGCGAAATCCTGTTCATTTAGCAATAATTATAGGCGTTTTTTTCGGTTTGTATTTGCTGAGTGTTCTTGCGCAACAACAAAATTTAGGATACGGGTTCGAGATTATACCGTCTGCGAAGATTTATACCTGCATTAAAAGAGCTTACGTATTGTTAGGGCAATAACAACTGTATTTCTGGGGTTGAGATCGCTTTCACCAGGCAGCGTAACCATTTCGGCCTAACACGACTGCATTCGCCTAACACGACTCGAAGGAGACAGCCATCTTCTACTTTTTCTTCTGAGACAATTGTATTGACCTTCCCACGCCCCCATCTGAAACCTTTCTGCACCTAACGTGGTTTTTCGCTGCCTCCAAGCTCGGAGGCGTTGCAAGCCTTCTGCAGCTCACCTGGTTTTGCACTGCCTCCATGATCAAACCACCTTTTAACCAGGGACGATATCTTGTGATGACGTCATCGTGTGACATCACATTATGTGGCGTCATAATGACGTCATGATATCACAAACTTTGGTGATTTTTGACGCCATGACGACGTCACACGGTGACGCAATCACACGGTCCTGATTTTTGAGTTTATTGTGTTGACGCCGTTGACGATGGTCAATTTTTGCGTTTGATGAGGCATCTAAAGCGTTCGCCTTAACAATCGTCTCATGTCTCTACTTGCGCTACACGAACGCCTACGTAAACAGTTAAAGCGGAATGTTGGGCTTATTGGTATTGAGAGTCATGGTACTAGCAAAATAGACGGGTCCCGTGTTTCTTCTCCTCAGCCCCGTCTGCTTATTCGCTAGCACCATGACCTATTACAGCCCACGTAAAACAACTGAACCAATCAAATCTGGTCCCACTGCAGGGGCTAACCTGAATGACGCCGTGCTGGACGGAAGCAAGATGTACGGCGTGAACTTGAAGAAAGCAGAGCTGAACAAAGTTAGCCTTGTTGGCTGTGACATGCGCACTGCGATCCTTGCTGGCGCTACGCTGATGGTGAGGTGGCGCTTGATCGCCATTTCGGTTTTATAGCAATAGACCGTAGTTGTTGTTGATGACGATGATTTTATTACCATCTCCTATGAAACAGCGTGGCGAGAAGTATAGCGATCTAGCCTTCGTAACGATCATGTATTACTTCATCTATCACAATCTAACATTCTAGCTGCGCTGCTTCCTATCCTAAAGGGTGCAACGGTAGAAGTTCTGATCGGCCGCTGACTCGAAGGTCGCGGGTTGGATCGCAGTCACGGCGGTCACATTTCGATGGAGGCTATAGACGCCCGCGTACTTAGATTTAGGTGCACGTTAAATATTCCAGGTGGTCTAAATTTCCTGAGCCCTCCACGACGGCGTCCCTCATAACCGTATCGGGGTTTTAGGGACATGAAACCTCAACCAATATTATTATTAATGTGATGCATGGCTGAAATTTGCAGGACTGCAACCTACAGCATTGCGATATGAAAGACGTGGTGCTGGGCTAGTGACTGGCCACCTGCGAAAACCATCTTCTCGTGGTCTCGACCAATGAAGCAGCGCGGTACCGCCTCCATCATCTTCCAAATAAAAACGGTGCGGCTTGCGGCGTTGACGAAGCACTTATTTGAAACCCTTTCTCACCACTTCGCGCGTCACCAAATAAAAGTGGAGAAAAAGGTGAAAAATAAATAAATAAATAAAAAGAGTCGATGTCTGTGCATGTATACCATTTCTTTTTTTTTTCTTCAGACAATGCAGAAATGTTATAATTGGCCTCTTGGTGCTCATTGACCGCAACCGGCCCTTTCACACTAAAATGGTATATGTGACCATAATTGCGTGGCATGCACGCAGAAGAGATGATGTCGCTTTAGAGACCAAGCGTACACGTCCAACTAAAGGAATTGAATAAGAAGGGATACACAACAACAGGAGCAATCAATACACAGGTATAGGCGGTTACAAGATAAGGGAAACCATCTAAAAACATTGTTTAAGATAAGCTTTAGGGCAGCACAAATGCAATAGAACATGAATGAAGCAGGAATCGTACAGTAATACAATAATGGAAAACAGGGAAAGTTAGATCAGGGACATTATTACGAATTTCAGCAAAAATCTTTGCATTTCTTTGGCGGTTCGAACTGTGCCTGAGCAGTGAATTAAAAAAGAATCTCGCCAGACGTTAGAAGCCTAGCTTGCTAAATCCTTTACTGTCTTTTCCCATGCAGTGTACTGAACACACATTTTGAATAGAGTTTGAATTTTGAAGTTATTTTGAGTTAGATTACGTTAACCCATGCCTACAAAATAAAGGTATCAATGGTGACATAGTCGGTGACTGGTGACATTGTCGCCATGCTTCTAGAGTGGTAAGTTCGCAGTGTGTCGAAAAATCCAAGGTATTTCACTGACACACAATGCTACTTCTGCTAATACACATTTCTTAATCGCACGAATGGCGTCAGTGAATTATTGTAGGAGCCCGGGAAATTTCGTGCGAAAAAAAAAATTCAGTCAGTTCCACGTCGTGAAAAGCGTCCGGGTGGCGAAGCTTTAAGCGTGTGAGTACGTGATTGGCTAGCGAGATCACATGCATCATCGTCATCATCAAGTAGCATCACCATTTAGCATCACCATCATTATCACTTCGTTGTACTTATTTCTTTATTCATCCCCCTTCTTGGTCACTTGAAATGTTGTGACGACTGCTATTACTACTCCTATTACTACTGCCACCATTACTACTACCACCACCACTACTACTATTACTACTCCTACTGGTACTAATACTACTACTGCTGCTACTACTACTGCTGCTGCTGCTATACTACTACTACTACTGCTGCCGCTGATACAACGACTACTACTGCTGCTGCTACCACGACTTCTACTACTGACAACTACTACTACTACTACTACCACCACCACCACCACCATCACTACTACGATGACGACGATGGCACAGCTCATATATTTATGGCAGTTTCGCTCTAGTAGTAGTTGTCCGGTGTACATGGCGCACACCCACTGCACGTGACCGGCCGAATATTGGGTGAATTATTCTAATATTTTCTGTATTGTATAATTCATTGACGCTCTAGTCAATTGCTAATTGGTTTGAAGTGTCGGTTATCAGTAATGTAAAAGGCATCATGGGACGCGAGGAAAGCAAGATGCAAGTTGAGACGCTCGAGCACGCACGCGCCACTTGGCAAGACGAAGAAGAAGAAGGCGCCACCTTGGTAGATTGTTCGGGTCAGAGGAATACAGCTGCCTGATCTGCTCGAAATTGCACAATTTTTTGATACATTAGCTGTCATTTCCTTTTTTTTTCTTTTTTTTTCAATCTTTTTCTTTAATTTAGTTGTATTATTATTATTATTATTATTATTATTATTATTATTATTATTATTATTATTATTATTATTATTATTATTATTATTATTGCGCATTCTTGAAGTTATCAGAGAGAAGTTACGACACGCAGTCTTGGCCAATCCCCCATATAATTTGAGGAAACAAACAAACAAACGATCGTCCACGCCGGCATGAGTGCACCACACACCAAAAGTCACCGAAAATACAAGGAGGCGCATCGATAGAAGAGAACACCCGTTCCATTCCCCGGCAGCCGAAGCCGACGCCAAAGCCGCAGTAGCAGCATAGCCTGCACGAGAAGGCGTCCAGTGGCCGGGGCTTCCCATGTCCAGCCTGTCGTACGGGAACCCGATAGTGGTACTTACCGACACTGGCTCCCCGCTGCTCCTGGCTACGGTGATACGCAGGACGGTGCGCAAGTACCCAGCCGAAATGCCGCCAGGCATGTATGACACGCCGCCCAAGCCAGCTGACGACGACCGTGCTGGACTACTCGCTGTCACTGGCCCTCGCAAACAAAAAGCAGAGGGTCAGGCAGCTGCGAACTCCAACCGTCAATGCCAGCCACGTAAGACATTTCAAAGTCTTTTGGCGCTAAAGCACTTCTACTCTGCCCGACAAAATTTTGCGTATGCCAGGGAAGACCACGAGGTTTTGGCTCGTGTTCTCGAACACGCCTCTCGAGCGTGTTTTGGCACTATACTACTTTGCTTGGCATAACCAAAATCGTCTTTTATTTTGTTTTTCGCTTTATCTTTCAGTGTCTATCTTGACTCCTGGCTATATGATTTATGCGTTTGTATATCTTCCTGCAGACGTCCAAGTCGCGCTGTTTCAATACGTGTAACAAATCCGTCCGTCCGTCCGTCCGTCCGTCCATCCATTCATCCATCCATTCATCCATCCATCCATCCGTCCATCTATCTGTCAGTAAATCAATCAATCAATCAATCAATCAATCAATCAATCAATCAATCAATCAATCAATCTTTGTTTCTCGTAGGGGTCGTCAAAATTACAGCAGCGGTCATCGGCGCCAACAGGTCGAAAAAAGAGAGACGACGCCGACCGCCGTCCAAGGGCGTCACAGCGAGAGATCATAGGAAGCCACCGTCCTTGGACGAGATAAACGCAGCCCTGACAAAGGTTCTAGCTGTCAGGCCAGGCCAGACAAAGTTGGCGGCCCAACCGAAGTGTCAATTCATGGAACAAAACCCGCACAAGGTAATGCAAGAGAAGGGGACCATAGAGGCGCCGTCTTTCGGATGTTTCTGCGACACATCTTCTGTCGGTAAGGAAGCGTTTTACTGTGGGATTTTTGAAACCGAGGAACACTGTAAGGTTCACAAATATGAAACGTGGTACAAGTTCGTAGGGATTCACCGTAGAAGAAAATAAGGTGTGCAGAAACGGACACTAGAGAAGAGAGGCAGACAACCCAGACAACCCAAACGCCGACCATTTATTGAAATGTCTAATAATAACGATTCTTGGGGTTCAACGTCCGAAAAATCACTATCTGATGAAAGGGACGCCCTAGTGGAGGGCTTTGGAAATTTTGATCACCTGGGGTTCTTTACCGTGCACCTTCTAAGTACTCGGGCCTCAAGTATTTTCGATGGAGGCGGAAATGCTTGAGGCCCGTGTACTTAGATTTAGCTGCAGGGTAAAGAAGCCTAGGTGTCCGAAATCTCCGGAGCCCTCCATTACGGGGTTCCTCATTATCATATTGTAGTTTTGGGACGTTAGGTACCAGCAATTATTATTTCTCCTCCATCGTAACGCGGCCGCCGCGGCCGGGACTCGATCCCGCGAGCTTCGGTTCAAGTGAAATGTGTCAACTGGGGCGGGAAAGGTGGTAGACACAAATCTTATCTGCACATGCTCAGGAGCTGTAGCACCAACCGTCTATGTGGCACGCGCAGCGTCCCTTCGAGAGATAACACTTTAAGGCATGGCATCTCCGCAACGGTGCAACGTTTCAGTTCACAGGCAGCATTTGCTTTGTTTGTTTCTCTTGTATGCGCGGTGCCCACCTTTTCTGCGTCTGCGATGAACCGCAAGTTTCACTGTCGCAAGTTATTTTCATCGCTTGCACTTTTATCACGTTTGGTAGTGTGTGCATGCTCTCGTAGGAAACACGAATGTACCCTCATTTTATCTATCGGTTTGGAAAAAGAATATTGTCGTGGTTCTGATTTCTTTCCAGAAGCCAAAAGAGAGTGGTACATGCTTCCACAAAATAAACCACAAACAAACACTCGATTAAATTTTTCTGCGGCTTGTAATTATGAGCTGTTGCTTGTTAATTACGGGCATGTCTATTGAAATGACATCACCTAAAATCGCGTACGGTTATCATAGTCTTAAGTGAGGTTCCTTTGCTTATTTCGCATACTTTGTTATCTATGCTAGTCGCCTGCGCTGTTGCGCATAGGTATATGCATCAGATTGCTTTTTCAGAGTTCTTGTTCTCCGATTGCTCTTTGCCGTTTTCAAAGTGTCTTTTTCCTTTGATATGCTGTAGGCCTGCTTTGGCTGCCAAATTCCACTGTCGAGGAATAGTTGAATAAAACATGGGCTGTTTCATTAGGTATCCGATAGTGATAACAACAGAAATAGTGCTCATCCACACGTCGATTAAAAAACCTGAGTCGCGTATTTATCAGCTTACTCTGTCTGCAGATTTGGGCACGGCTTCATCCTCCGGTAAACTGGAAGTGACGTCATCCTGCGCTTCATTAGAGACGGCAGACGCAGCCGCCACCAGCGCAGCGTACAGCACCGTAAGCACGGCTTCCACTCCTGCTCCTGCCGACTTGTCCACAGCAAAGGAGCATACTTCGAAGGCATAACAGAGACTAAGTCTTCGAGTTAAAAAAGGTTTGCGAATTGCTTTGAAGCGCAAGTACTGCGCTTCAAAGAAAGGAGTGGTTTGGCAGACACACTTGCGTGGGATATGCCATAACGTGGAGGGACAGGTCCATCAAGTGAAACAAAAATTGTAATCTACATGGTTGTAGTCCGAAGATATAAATGAACTCCAAGCGGACGTCACAGGACGCATTCTATTTGATTAAAAATGTATGCTGGTCCGGTATTCTTCCTAGGTTCATGCCGGACCAAGACGTATTGATGCACTAAATGCAGTTCAATAGCGAGACTATTCGTAAATGTCTTTGCCCTCATATTACGCTTATATACGTCGATTTAAAGTAAGAGTCATGATTGCCTCGTCGAGGTATGTCTACAATAATGCAGAATATATAAATAATCTTATTTGCATTAAACGGTTGTACACAATAAGGTGTCGCTATAACCACTCTAAGTGCGCCGGTTGATTTAATATAGTTTGAAGCAAGCAACTGAGTTTCTAATAAGTAATAAACACGGGAGTAAAAGGCTTTCCAGCTTAATGCCAAACGTTTCGACAAGACTTTGCAAAAGAAAGTTCTTGCTGTCGGAATATTGGAGAGAACCCAACAGAACGTTCCATTGCAATCTCATTGGTTTTTAAGGTTATCTTCCAAGTATCGCCTTTATCTATGGCAGATCTTACTAATGAGTAAATCTCTAATCTCGAATGGATTCCTAGGTGCGAGATGCGGAGGGTTCATCAGGAAAGTCGCCCGACGAGTTGTCACCGAGGTGGAAGGCCTGCGGTCAAGCATCCTGTGCCAGCCGCATACGCGGCCCTGACCGCGACCGGGACAGTGACAGCAAGCCAACTTACGGTGTGATGAGCCCAGCGTGGCCGCACGTCCATCCTTTGACAGCAGATAGTAGTTGCAAAGCGGCTTCAGAAACATCGCAGGGCGACGTCAAGTCGTCCACGACACTGAGCCTCGTCGCAGGAGCACAGACCGAGACCATCTCTATGAACATCGTAGGTGCCACATCCTAGCCGTAGGCCGCGAACCAGCAATACCCGGTTGTAAGGAAGGTAACGATGCTATTGGGAGGTACAGATGATGTCATGAAGTCGAGGACACCTTTCGCCAGCACCAAGTTATGCTGAAGACACTGATTGGACGGCGGCAGTCCTGGTCACTGCAGAGACCGGACTGTCGAACACGACACTGAGAGGCGTCGAAGGAGCAGTGGTCGATAACGTCTCTGTTAATATCGCGAGCGCCACCACCTTGCCGCAGACGTCGTACTATCTCCTCCCATACAGAAAGAAGGTGTGTACAATATCTGGAGGGACGGATGACGTCATTACCTTCGTTACAACTTCGCCGACACCGAGCGATATCGGCAAGATTGATCACGCGACGACAGTTGTGGTTTTTGGCGAGATCAGCTTTAGGAACTGACTGCAGATCGGTGTCCGGTGCCTATGGTGTGATCATAACAGAAACCATGAATTTTCAAATTTATTTTCTCTTTGATAATAATCTCAGATATTGTACTTGAACAAATGTTTGCTTCATCCGTCCCACTGGCATCAAGCTAGTGTTCGAAAGCTTGTCACGAATTTTTCACTTATCTTTTTCGTCGTTATGCGACAACATTACCAACACATTTGTGGCTGGTGAGGTCACGTGGGAAAGTGGAAGCATAATAGGAAGCTGGGGCACTTCGCGTGTCACTTGAGGAAAGTGCGGACATAGTAGACTGTGATCAGCTGTGTTGGACTGCTTCGTTTGCGCTCTTGTTGAAAAAGAACATTCCAATGCACTGAAAATTCGGATGATCGTATGCATGCATGACGTTATTCGACAAAGTCGTAGAGCGTTGTTACTGATGTAACTGCGGCTAGTCACATGTCTTATTGAACGAAGTACAAGCAGAACACTTTTACACCTGTATATGGCTAGCATTTTGGGATGTTAAACCCCAAATATTATTATTATTATTATTATTATTATTATTATTATTATTATTATTATTATTATTATTATTATTATTATTATTATTATTATTATTATTATTATATGGCTAGGCAGTGTCAGGGTGTATGCGAAAACCTCTTGCGCAGGTATGGGCCACAAAGTGTGCAAACTCCACTACTTAACACTGGTGAATAAGGAAACACACGGGTGGCAAACACCAACGTGTGCGCCACACACGCCGGGCAAACGCCACTACTCGCCACTTCAAACGCATGCGGCAAGCCAGACAAGACGATGCCTTTCGCGAAACGGAGAACGCGGCAAAAAGGCGCATGCTGCTGGAACGGCTCCTCAAGGTGGTGCAAGAAACGCAAACCTCATATGGCAAGCCAGTTAACACGACGCATGTCACGGCAAAAAGGCGTACGCTGCTCAAGTGGAAAACTTCAAACGAGCAGACTCTGAACTCAAAAAGGAATTTCTGGACAGACATTTTGGATTTACTTGCCGGGTGTGTGACTGGCTACGGTTCGAGATTCTGTATCATCTCTGCGCGGTGTTGTAAACAGCTTCACTGTTCATACACCTTCACAGAGTGCAATGGCTCCTAAATCCGCCTTTTTTTACGATGCCACGGCACATGCGCCCATCCCCTAGCGGAAAAGCCGCGAAACGTATCTTCATCTCGGAGGCTTTCCTTCTGGCAATACCGGTTGTCTCTGCCCCTACCAAAACGGCAGGGGGCAGCACAGTAAATCGTAACAGGAGAATTTTAAGCGATGTTTGTAGAGCTTGCAGATTTCGGCATCGCACCCGAAAAGGCCGGTGTCCGCGATCTTAGAGAAATACGGCCCTCGAAGGTGCAACGGTCACAAGCGTTCTCGCTGGTCGTCCCTGTCTTCTCCTTACTTAAAACTTCACATTAGCCGCCGGCTTCTCAGCGAACCTCCGGTTGTTGGATTCACGAAGGGAGAAAAAAATACGCACAGCCATCCCAAAGGCTAATCCTGCGATTATATCATGAGTGGAATAGTAAAATACGTTAATCACGAGCAATAGAAGTCGCGGTCACAAGACTACGTTGTCAGACTTAGAATAACAGAGAGCTGAGCTAGTTGGGCATGCGCAGATAAGTTTTCGTGCCTTCTTTCTTTTCCGCCGTTGTGCATCTATGCAGTTGTTAGTCGGCGTTTGTGGTGTCCTGACTTCTTGCTCGTGTCCGTGTTTGCACGCCCTGTCTTTTTAGAATGTTGTCAGACTCCCTATCTAAACTTTTATTTACACAGAGCAGGTCTGGCAGCTTTGCCTGATTGTTCTTTTTGCGGAATACGTGAGACAACGCAGGACTAGCTCATTTCCTGCAAGAGGTGCTCTACCTTGCACAAAAATACCTTAGGTGTCATTTTCCGTCTGCTTAGATTAGAATGAAATGAAGAAAATGTGTTGTCTTTCGGGGCTTTTTCTCTTGGCTACAGTGACGGGATGATTGCTGATGCATTGCAGGAGCTTCTTAAAGGTTCATAAAGATTTAGGTTATAAAATGTACTTTTCCAAACTTTTATTTCTATTTTCTTTTCTCGTTTCCAGATTCTGGGTTTTATTGCTTCAATTCTATTCTATATTATTATTAGAATCTTAATTCTAATTCATTTATACTTCTTCCGTATTAATTAAACAAAGTTTGAACTTCAATTTCAAATTTGTCTTTAAACTAACCGGTTCTTGGCCAATCCCCCAGTGTGGGTATCAGCCACAGCTTCTAGGGTCTACTCTACTACTACTAATCCTGCGAATACTCGCGAAGAAGATGAAGAAGAAAATGGCGGATGCTGCATGCGGCTCGAGGTTCTTGTCGTTCGCGATTATCTCCTGGGATCAGAACGGCAGTAAGCGTAGCTAGGCGGTTCCTACGTGCCCTACGCAAACTCTGAAGTGTCCAGGTCCACCATCCCGACAGCCATGGCAGGCACGGACCAGATGAACGAGATGCTCTTCATGGGCTTGATCCTGCTGTGCGCCATCGTGGTGTTTGCGGTGCTCTGGGCGCTCATTCGCAAGTACTGCCCGGACATGCCTTCCGACGAGAAGGCACCGTCCGGCGCTGTCCTCGAGGCACCAGCCGGCGTGGTCACTCAGGAGGCTTCCCAGCAGCACCAGCTGAAGAGGATGGTGGGAGACGGCACGACGGTTACGCAGGTCAGATTTGCAAGCGAAGCTCGTTATGAGTTACAGATTTCGGAGACGGCGTTGTACGCGAAATACGCTGGTGCGAATTGCGGTCTTCGAAGGTGCGCCCGTCATGTGTGTACTTTGTGCGCCCCTTTCCCGCTAACAGATGCTCTCCCGATCATGGGTTTGTCGGCTGCCAGCCGTTTGTGATATGGAAATTCAGTCACTTGTCATTTGACATTGCCACATTTCATTGTTGCCTGGATTTGAACGCATGGCCTCACGTGGCAAGGAGCGCTCTCGGAGCACTCTTTGCCGACCCAGTCGATGACGAGGCGAGCAGATGTATATTCGTACTACTGCATGGAGTAAGTCACACCTAGTTGTTCTGCCTAATTACCTAATCAGGCAATAATAATTAACCAACTTCTAAAGGCACGAATCAGGGCAGAAAATTCCATATGAAAAGTGTTCAATCGGATGTTTTGCAATACGATCTATACAATTTTCCAACTGTAATTTTTTTTCGCCAGCTTCGTTGCTTCAGAAGTTGGTTAACTAATATTGCCTAATTTGCAGTTAAGGATAACACAAGATATCGCCACCTGCTCACCAGGTACGGCGAGCACGAGCCAGCAATCCACAAGAATGGAAGAAGATGTTCTGGGACGGTGCGCGCTCTCGCTTGGAGTTGTTGTTGTTTTGGCAGCCATCTTCCCAGTATTGTGCGCGTCTCTCCGCTGGTGCAGTATTTGCTAGTTATAAAGTCTTCTGTAGCACGTGACAATATGGTGCGGCTTATTCCATGCAGTAAGGGAGCAAGATGCATTTGGTCGCGTCGGCATAAAATGCGATGAAATAATGTTAAAGTCATGCTGAAGTTAGCTGGTGTGCCCAGTATATTGGCTTTTACCACCCATTGCTACGCCGATACCCCATATTGGGTCTGGGCTAAATGTGGGGTGGATAACAGTAACCGCTAAACAGACCCAGTTAACCTCAGAGCCGAAGACGTTGGACCCGACGGCGGAGGCGAGTGCGGACAGACCTCACGGTGGCACGACGTCCGTCGAGCGATCAGCGAAGCCCTCCATGTCTCCCACACGTCGCCTGACCAACGCAGCACGCAAGGCTTCGGTAGCCGTGAGCCGCGCCGTCAAGAAGGAGACGGCCAACATGCTGGAGGCCCTATCGTCCGGTAGCGAAGCGGTTCACGTGAGTGATACTGACGCTGACCGCTGTTTGAATAATGGCCACCTCTGTTTTCAACCCTCCGTTTTGAATACTGACACAGCCTTTGTTTTAACAGCGCATCTGTTTTGCAAATCCTTCCTTGTGAGTAGATCGCAGAAAACTATCATCATCTTAACGTGTATGTGCCACTGTGCGGCTATCTGAGAACGAGTCCTTGTTCAGGTTTGCCTAGTAAATCTGACTTGCACTCACTCTGAGGGATTCGTAAAGGATTCGGTGGTCGCATAAATTTAATTGAAATTACAATTAGGTAAGCTATACTATATACCTTGCAGCATAAGATGAAATTTAAGTGCGCCTTTTTGCAAAGATGAAACTGACGAAGTTGAGCGCATGTTGGTAGACGCGTGGTTGGCACGCTGTCCATGCTGCCTGCCATCGATGCTGACGCTACGAGCCAGTTCCTAATGCTGATGCACAGCGCATGTTCTCGTGTGACGTTGAAGAAAACCGCAATAAATATAGAGCTGGATGGTAATCTTCAACGAGATAGCACTACCTGAAGCTTCAGAGGCATTATGGTAATAGTCATTTTCGGTCCGCGACTTCAAGCAATGCTTGCTTCTGCGTCTATTTTTCCTACTGAGTGGGTGGCCAGAAAGTTCCAATGTCACTCTGTCCCTCACAATCTAGTCTACATCGACTATATGCCGGTGCATGAAACTTATAATTTGTTCATCGATTTACAACTTGCTTACGGCTTGAAGCCGAAGCAAGCGGATAAAAAAACTGGCCTCCTATTCCTATTTTACTGCTGATTCAAAATGATAATATTAAATGTAGAATAATACCTATTTTCATCATTCTTCTTTTCTATCACTTGACTACAAACTTAGCGATAAGATTAAATGGCTTGAGTACATGGCTACTCTTAGCTTGAGTTCTGGCTCCTTTTCGAATCTAGCAATAGCAGCGAAATAGAAATAGTAGCGATGTCAGTTCGTGGGCCACAACAAAATCCACTTTATAATGAAAATAAAATATATTATCATCATTTACTGAGCTCCACACTTGCACAAGGTCATCTCTGTATACAGGAGATTTCTTAGGCAGTGTCGACTCAGCTCCGAAAACTGGTGTTAATACCCCTTTAAGGGACGCTAAAGAGAAACAGCGAATTGGTTGGGATTATTAAAGATTACTCTGAAAATATCAATGTCGTTAATTTCATCATCGTAGCCTTAATAATAGAGGAGAAAATCAAGGTCAAAGTTTTGGTTTTTAAATTTCGCGCTGAAATCTCTGCACGCGACTTGACGGCTCTCGAAGTGCATACTTAGAATTTTGGCGGCATTGACTCAACGAAATTTCATGAAACTTGGCATGTTCAGTCTCTGGCCCCCTGCGAGGACAACACGCTTAAAGGGACTGTCTACCATTGGGAAAAATTTTTCTGATTGTGACGAAAATGAGAACATCGTTCGTCACATCTGCGGCAACGAGCACGCTTTTGCGCCATAAAAAAGGAATTATATATTTAATTTGATGTTAAAAATCGTGAAAGAATGACGAATGACGAGCGTCACCCCGCAGCGGTGTGGTCAATCTACTCGTAGGACAAGAAATCCTCGCAGGTAGACTCATTTTGCTTAAAAACAAACATGTATAACTTGAGATTGTATTTGACGCACTTGAGGCAGCTTTCGGTTGCGTCAGAAAGTAATATTTTGCTTTTTATCTCACGCATCCAAAAAGGAGGCTGGTGGCGCTGCTTGCGGCGCCGTTATCGATTTCGTCTGCGTCAGTTCATGCGCTATGCCATGCGGCTCTCCGCTCTTGTCGTACTGTGCCGCTGTATTGTTAGAATGCCTCACATGTGCTGCGCTGTGAAGGCGCGCATTTAGCTTCTCTTTTTGATGAATCGACTTGGCTTGGATTGTGGCAGCAGTGCTAAAATAAACGCATAGACTGCGATTACAGCAAAACAAGTGTTCTGTAATCATATAATAAGGCTTCATTTAACCGCTGACGCGCTCAAAACGACTGTTACATTCATTACATTAGTGTTAAGCGAAAATAAAGTAATACTACAGAAATCTCATGTGCTTTCGGTTTTAATTTTTACCGGCACTAGAATCGTCATCACGTCCACCAACCAGTGTTGTGGGCATGGTTCACGCCAATGGAAGAAGACCGAAGGCTGATTAAAAAATTCTGTTTTAAACACTTCTACTCACTTTCCAGAAAAACCGCTGCAAGGTTGAACGCTTCAGACGGCACGCTTTCTATTGCGGTACAAAACAGAAAAGAGATGAAGGACGGTAGACAGTCCCTTTAACGATTAGGAACTACATACGCCCTAGTAAAAGCCGCCAAAATCTATGACGTCACGGTGATTGGTGCGGGAATATGAAGTGCCATCGGCACTAGCACTTATATTTTATCGCGTTTTCTCGCTTACCACGTGTATTTTCACGGCAAGCGCGCTGATCTTCGTATTGTGAAAGAGTAATGTACTAAAATGAGGAACATCCGGTTTTCTCGTTAGTGTCCTTTTAAGGTAAGTTCACTGGACTCTTGCAGGCTAAAGCAGTCGCAGACGAGACGGAGGATCTACCGTGCGACAACACTGAACCAAGAGCGGCGGACGCTGCGCCAGCGGACCGCCGACCTGCGCCAGATGGCTCATTGTCTCCCGGACGCCGCTTGGCGAACGCCGCGTGCAGGATGTCGGTGGCCGCGGGCCCCGCCGTCAAGGAGCATACGACGAACATCCTGGAAGCCCCGTCCACCAATACCGAGGTTGCCCAGGTAAGAGATGTACCTCCCTTTCAAACTCCACTGTATCAGCGCACCAAAACAAAAATTAGCGCGGCATGCACTATCACAGTGCTGGTTCACAGGTGGGCACGTAGCTGCTCCTGGCTTGACTAGGTTTTTTTAGGTTTTGCCAAGTGTTGCTAGGTCTGTTGTTATGTGAATCGACACACGGTTGCGCGAAGTGCTCACGTGATCTCTCGTGAACCATGTTTTGGCCACTAGCTTATCGAAAGGTATTGACTGGGCATCGATTAGGACATCGCGTAGCAGCACCGAATGAACACGGTTCCCGTAGCTTAATTGGCTTAAGTAGGCTAATCAGCCTAAGTAGCTCAATTAAGCTACTTGGCATATATGGGCTTAGGCTTCAGAGTAAGTCGCCTTAATAAAGCCAACTATGAGCTTGGTCAAGCTGAATGGTGATTGGTTTTTATCTTAAACAGCGAGAACGAACAGGTAACTTAAATCGAGTAACCGACATTGGCAGCGCCGATGAATGGAAAGAATGAAAATTAGGATTAATCGAACCAAAAGCCCAACATACCACAGAGCCACGAGCTAAACTGGTGGAAAACAGCCTATGAAGCGTATATTGGTGAACTGTGGTTGTGGTGGTGGCTATCTATTTTACAAGAAAGCAATAAACATTAGTACTCCTACATCAGCCGTCATTATTAACGTCTGTGGTTCCAGTGTTGGCTCCGCTTTTATTGCAGTCCAATAAACATTTATTTTTCTATATTCAGCAAGCTTATTGAAGCATTGCTCGACCCCGGAGGAATAATGACGAAAAGGTATGATATTCACATCATCGCCGTAAAGGCACAATGAAGGTCACTGAGGGCAATCGTACCAAAAACCTGTTACGCCAGTGTTGTCGACGGCTTGGTAAGCCCACGATTGCACACAGGTACTACACTTAGCACAATTATTAACATTTATTGACATATTTTTCTATATTTATTTTAATAAAGGGGCCAAGGCACGGTCACTCAAGAAATAATGGTTTTGAACGAAAAATAAAAGCAACTAGTCTATTATGCCTATCTATATATGAAGGATAGACAGTGAAATAATACTTCAGTGCGAAATCAGCCCTAGAAGTCACCGATTATAAACCCCACCCACCGCTGGTGACCGCCATTTTGCCATGGGTTGTGTGACGTCACGTGTCTTCTGTCACAGTTTCAGCAGAAGAAAGTCATTCAATTTTAATGCTAAGCTGAACAAATCTAAAATAGCTCGATTGCACGCGCAGCAGGGCACGCAACAAAATCATTGGCCGGAATTCAGGCGCTCGCACGGCACGCAGTTTGTTACGTCACGGACTGAGTGTACCAGTGTTGGCCTGATTTCAGGCCGCTCGCGTGTTTATAAAAATATTCATTTATAAATTAGGTGTTCTGCGAAATGTGTTAGGGTTTCGCCAGCTTGTTTGTGAGTGCACAACGATTAAACCACATCACATAAAGTTTTATCAAAAAATGGGTGTCACGGCTCCTATAAATAATGAATTAATTTATTAGCACTTCTTAGCAACAATAGATTAAGACGAATGAGGCGAAGATCTAATTATCACTAATTAGTCTTAATTAGACTTGGCTCGGTAAGATTTGCCGAGCTCGACCTCACTAGCCACACGAAGAGTTCAAGTGGGCTTTACTAGAGTTAATTAGGGTTTCGTTCATTAGCCTAATTATGCTTCGCTAATTTGCTGTTACCATGCTTAGCTAGGCTTAATTAGGCTTGGCTATATTTAACCTTGGATTAACTAGGCGCATATAAGCTTAGTGAGACTTATTGGGCTATTTGACACATCATTACTGAAATGCAAAAAAGACTCGTACCATAGAGGAAGGATTCGAAACAAAGCAGAAAAGGACGTCCTTTTCTGTTCTGTCTGGAATCCGTCCTTGATGCGCTGACTACCAACTAAACGGTTTAACCAACCTTACACATAAATATAAGCAACACGCATGTACACTTCACATGCATTGCCCTTGCTGTCTCGTCTACGTAAGGTCTCACATCATAAAAAGACCTGTCCCAGAAAAGCATAGTCCTCGTCAAACAAGTCAACTAAAGCTTGGCTGGCAGAGTTTTCGGCTTGGCTCACGTACACATTGTTACATTGAAGTATGAACCATCACCAAATCACCCACTTTGCCGCCTTACTTCATTTTCTTGCGATATGAATTATATGGCCACTGCAGGCGCATTTTTGCCGTTAGCATCGACGTCACCGTCGCCGTGATGTTCTGTGTAAAGTCTAAACCAATAACATCATCCCGAGCATCGTATGTTCTATGTACGAGTGAGAACTTGCGGGGGCTGCCGACGACCGCTGCTCGCGCAGAGAGGAAACGCGCTGGCCATCTTTCGTCACACGAAAGGCGCGTGGAAAAAGGAGCCAGATGAGGAGGGGAGTGCTGCGTGCCTCTGGCAGGAAATGCGTACTTCGATCGACAGGGCGTGATCCCACGTTTATCTTTAGAGGGGATCGGCAGACGGCTCATAGCTTTGTACGTGTTGTGATGTAACACGACAGTTGCATTGAAACCATAGGCAGCATGAAGATCACTTCGTTCGCTGCAGCGGCTGTGTTTCTGAAGGTGCGAGCTGCTAGCCTTGCTTCGCATAACGTTGCAACTTCTTGCTATCGAATTTGTTGCTTCACTTTTGCGGCAAAACTATTTTTTCCCCTATATACCCATTTCACCATATGTCGAAACTGGGGGGAATTTCCCGAGGGCAAAACACGTCGTGTGTGCCAAGCGACAGCTGCTCGTGTCGTGTGCCAGTAACACTAGCTAGCAGTACCAAATATTAAGCCAATAGTAGCCAACAGTTAGCCGACATTAGTCAAGATAAGAGAACAATAGTCAAAACTCAGCCAACCTTACGCATTGAGGATGGCAAACATTTCATGCTCTCTCACCTAACCTTTCACAGGCTCCTCCGAAAGAAGACAGCCCGTGTGGCGCAGCCTCGGAGATCACTGTGCAGGGAAGCAAAGCTCAGCCTCCGAAATTGGTTTCACCTGTCAAAGATGGCGGCATCGCGGCAACCGACGCCAAGGCGCAAACGAATGCGGCGGTTCCTGGGGAGCAAATGCCGGCGAGAGCGGCGTCGTTAGCGGCGACTTCCACGGACAAACCGAAGGACGTGCAAAAGGTGAAGACAGTTGGGTCGGAAAAGGTGAGCAGTATCAATCAATCAATCAATCAATCAATCAATCAATCAATCAATCAATCAATCAATCAATCAATCAATCAATCAATCAATCAACTGAATCAGCTCATCACATAATCGAAAATTCAATCACTTATTCGGTGAATCAACAGGGAATCAATAAACCAACCAATCAATCAATCAATCAATCAATCAAAAATTATTCATATCATGAAGAGAGAGGGTGTGGCGGAAAAAAGCTGCTCAAATGCAGCTACACTAAGCATTGTCTATCTCGGCAGTGGGCAGCATTGGCATTATATATACCAGATAACTTGACGTAGATATGAGCACTGTGCGAGTGGCACAAGAAGTGTGAAGACGAATATTGTAATACATTAGTAGAAATATACAGGTACGTATTAGGTTGTTAGAAAGTACAATGCTTGCTTTAGAAAAAAGTCCAACATTAAATTGCTATGGCCAATTTCTTCGTAGCAACTTGGTACTGAGCGCCGAGGGTTAATCGTTGTATTCATGGGGGAATTAGCGCCAATGTGCTGCATCAGGGTGGCCATTCCTTGTCTGGTGAGAGAGTGCACTACTGGCTGTGGTCACCTGTGCGAGGCTGTTTCCAGGCTTACTTTGTGCAATTCCAACAACACGCTGATTTTGCCTTTCATGTTAAGCTGGTGGGGAATAGCACGGCAGCGGGATTTGAACCACGTATCCATAAACCACGGACTGCATGCTTTTTCCCTGCAGTAGACCTAGTCAAGCTGCTCATGATGATTATCCAACAGAAAGATATCGAAATGCAGACAAAATTATGGATTATTATGGAGGGGGTAGAAGCGCTAAATGGACCACGTGGACAAGGGCGGACAAACGGCAAGTCTTGTCACATCGCTGAACTGACGACGTGGACAACGTTGACGTCGTGGACGACGTGGACGTCGTCCGTTTAGCGCTTGACCGCCCTCGATAATAATGCTGCACTAACTAGCCCAAACTTTCACCCTACTAAAATACGTAAGTACACTAAAGCAAGTGAATAGAAAACTGAGGAGAGGATGGATCACATCAAAATAAGTCAGCGTGGGTATCATCATCATCATCATCATCAGCCTGTCTACGCCCACTGCAGGGCAAAGGCCTCTCCCATGTTCCGCCAATCAACCCGGTCCTGTGCTTTCTGTTGCCACGTTATACCTGCAAACTTCTTAATCTCATCTACCCACCTAATTTTCTGTCTTCCCCTCACGCGTTTGCCCTCTCTTGGAATCCAGTCAGTTACCCTTAATGACCACCGGTTATCCTGCCGACGTGCTACGTGGCCGGCCCATATCCATTTCTTCTTCTTAATTTCAACTATGATATCCTTAACCCCCGTTTGTTCCCTGACCCACTCTGCTCTCTTCCTGTCTCTTAAGGTTACACCTATCATTTTCCTTTCCATCGCTCTCTGCGTCGTCCTCAATTTAAGTTGAACCCTCTTTGTAAGTCTCCAGGTTTCTGCTCCGTAGGTAAGTACCGGTAAGATGCAGCTGTTATATACCTTCCTCTTGAGAGATAGTGGTAGACTACTATTCATGATTTCATGATTTGAGCGTGGGTATAATAATGTTCAAAATGACACAGGAGACCTATGGGTATATGAGTCATCCAGGACGCCGAACAAGATGACGACGTTAGTAAAGTTGTGCTTTTCTGAGGAAGCCACCGGTCAGAAAAACTACATAAATTTGTCATACTTCTGAGGGGAAGCCGAACCACCATATAGCTGTAGACCACAACTGAAACACTGAGAAAAGAATATTTGCATATCACACCACATATCATCTATATGTGGTGTGGCACATATCATATGTGCTTCACCACATATCTATAGGCGTGCGGAGGGTTATCCATTAGGGTGCGCTAAGTTTCACTGCAGTGGCCCCCTCTCCAGTTTGTCGAAACCCCCTTTCCCCCCTCCCAAAAAAAAAACAACCACTGAAACGATCTCTGCAACGAAAGCAACAATGAACACAAGCCGATAATGTGGTTCTCACAAAGACCTGCCATTGGTCGCTGGCGTTCCGGGGTAGAGGTGGGAAGTAAACATTTCTTTGAATGCAACATCAAGGTTCCTTGGTCGCCATTATTGTGAAAATACATGCGTAGCCATAACTCTGCGCATTAAAACTGACGATAGCTCCCACTGTGTAAGGCATAGGGCAGAATCGGTGCCCCCCTTTAGAAGACTAGGAGGGAGCGACCACCACCTCCCCCCTTACCGTGCACACGCCTATGATGTCATCTAACAGGACGTAGAATTCAGCGCAGCTACAATGACAAAGGCCCATCACTGGCCAGGGTGTCCCAGAAGATATAGGATAGGCTTTCTTGCTGTCCGGGAGTGGGGATGGGCAAGTTAAAACGCCAAATGCACAGCACCCCCCCCCCCTCCCATTCCTCTTTCTCTGCTCTGGCGATACCCTAGAGGTCGTGTTCAAATATGTACATAAGACAGAAGTTCTGGGGACGACGGAAGCTTGAAGTAAACGCTGCATTAAACGCTGCAGTAAACGGTCGCTGCGGTAAACGTTTCGGCAAGTGGCCTTGTCTTCAAGGCAGGAACTGGGTCGCTGCCTGAAACAAGGCAGGACTACTTGTGGAAACATTGGCTCAAGCAATACCGTGTGTGTGCTTATTTTTTATTTTCAAATACTGCAGCCCTAAGCAGGGCTATTGCATGAGTTGTGCACGTTTTCATAAAGTTCAAACAAATAGGCAGTTCGCAAGAATGACAAGAATACAGCAATATTATCATAACAGTGCTTAAAAATGTCAGTGTGCGTAAAGACTTTATGTTCTGGCTTTGAAAACGTCTAATTAAAAGATAATAATATCTGGGGTTTTACGTCCCAAAGTCACAACAGATTGAGGCAGGCTGTGGTGGAGGGCTTCTGAAATTTCGACCATCTGGTGTTCTTTACCGTCACCGACATCCCACAGCACGCAGGCATCTAGCTACCTTTGCGCCTCCACCGAAATGCGACCGCCGCGGCTGGGATCGAACCCACGACCTTCGGGTCAGAAGCCAAGTAGTGCAACCACTTATCAATCCTGGCGGACACTAGTGTAAAGTGTATTGGCATACGAGGTGTACTCATCCAACGATAGACAAGATGAATGAAAAAATTCCAAGAAATCTTTATAGCTTCCAATATATATAGTGGTGTTTCAAAAAGAGCAAAGTATGGTTACTCAATTTTTTTATACCGGGTGTGTGAAATACTAACCGTAAATGGCTAAACAGACAGCTAAGTGGACAGCGGCCATCTTAAGTCCCGCTCCAGTTCTCACGCAGCCGCCAAAATAGACAGCTTCGAGGAGACGGCATTGGAGACAAATACGATGCCGGCTAATTTGATGCCGGCTAATGCTCAAATCTCGCCGGTGTGATCATCTGCACACCAGAAGACGTCCTTTCAGGCGCTCAATGTTAGCTACGTTTGATTTCTGATAGATTTGAAAGCGCAAGAACTTAAATAAAAATTATGTTTGTTTCTCTTAGCTTTCTCTTCTCGACGAGAGGTGGCGTTATGTCGCACCGACATCACCCAGGCGCGTTCCATTTGTCGGAGTACTGGGGCTTGATGCCACCTTCTAAGCTGTCCGCGTAGACTGACTACGATGTTATCCATAATTGAAACACATTCAATGAATGACTGCATTCTTTTCTCTCCCATTCCCCAAGCCACCGGAAGGCAAAGACGACGCCAAGCCGAGCCAGCCATCGACTGTGGCCGGCGTCGCGTCTCCAAGCGACGGCCCAACCACGACGTCCGGCGTCAGCGGCAGATTCGAGGATAAAGCGAGCCCGGTATCGCCGCCTGGCGGAGACACGTCCAACAGAAGGCACGCCAGTAGTGCGGACCACTCCCACGCCGACGACAGCGCGCTGCTGTCGCGCGAGCCCACGTCCAAGTCTGCGCATGCGCATCGCCATCGCAGGAAGTCCAAGAAGAAATCGCTAGCTGACGGCAGCACCACCGCCGGCGACGACGTCATCGCGAAATCGGACGTACACAGCGGTGTCGGCAAGTCGAGCACAAAAACGCCGGACGCCGCCGACCACAAAGCCAACGAACCAGAATCTTCGACGCAACGGAAGTGACTAATTCGGGGAAAAAAAAACAAATGCTCTCGAACACTGCTCGAAGTCATCGCCACACCACAGTCATATTTGATGTGGGATTATTTCCTGAATTTCGCTCCAAACAATGATTAAAGTTTTATACATACAGCGAAATCTACGATGGAGTTTAGAGAGGTATGATACTGTTTCTCACGAATTTTGGAAGGTGATATCGGGGTCTGACATTGGGATGACATTCAGGTTACATTGGGTGATGGCATTGGGCGATGATTAATTACTGGTATTTCTGTAAACACTCGGTTATGCTTGTTTTCACTTTGGTAGAACGGTAAGACCAAAGGGAAAATGTGCTGCCTGTGCACAATTCTGTAAATTGTTCATTCCTAATTATGGTGAATCCACCGACAGGTACACATCATATCGCGCTCGGATGTCGCATTTTGTGTACATTTTGCTACAATTGTGATAGTTGATGCAAAAGATGTTGAACACAATTTTTATTAGGCACAAGCCACCAAAATGTTCGGTGGTACTGGATTTACTTCATTTCCTTCCTAGTGCAACTCTTTCATGCTCCGCTAGTGACTGCCTTATTTCGTACCGCGACTTCGAAGCGTAGACTATGTTAAATGCTGCGTCGCACCAGTTTGGGCCACAATAGAGGATTCGATGACGAGCCGCAGCGGCGGAACAGGCACGATAGCTTCACATATTCCTTATCGCTACAGTGCATTTGGCCTGCATTTATTCCGGTTTCCCACGTGCATAGAGCCTCCTAAAATTAACTATAGGGGACTCTGGCGCTGCGATCGTTCAGCCATCATGGGAATGTTAGGTAGTAGACGGATTAGCGCGCAGCGGGCCACTCCCACGTCGGGACAGAGAGGTCTTGCCCCTTTTGCTGAACTTCGTCTTGCGACAAAGCGGATGCAGGCGACACGCGGAGCCAAACGGAGCCGAAAGAACGAAGTTTAGAAAAATACGTGTACTACCCATCATTCCTATGTAAGGTACCACCCGTTTCATGGCCGGTCCCTGCGGTGGGTTGCGCCAAGTAGCTGAAGATCAACCAACCAACCTATGCTGGCTGAAGCGCCATGCATTGCAGCTCCCATAGAAACTAGCGCCAGAGTGACCTCTAGTAAGTATTGTAGGAAACTATATGCCCACGTGACGTTCTGCCGCTGTGAAGAGGTGCTCTGCCAGCGCAACATCAAGTCACAGTCACGGATATTAAGGGACAAGAGAAACTCCTTTTTTAACGTTACGGTAGTGGTCACACATTCTTCCAGCACTTCCTGTGCAGAAAATTTTACGCTCAACCAATCACGCCGGCAGCGACTCCGACACCAGAATTTTTGCGACACGTGCTCGACGCTATCGCGTTAAAACAAATGCACACACAGTGCGCCATTTGGTGGTGAAGTGGGAGTAAATTATGAGCGCGTGATATTCACGATTATGATGCTAACTCCACTAACTGGCCCTGGCCAGTTAGTGGGATTGGCCAAGAATCGGGTAGACATCAGTGCGTACCGTGCGGTAGGGAAGAATAGAACGATTGCGAATGGCGCCGGTGCCGGTTCGCTTTGCAATGAGGCAGAAACAATTGAACACATCTTGCTGGACTGCCGACGTTTTTCCACCATCAGGACAAGACCCATTGAAATTATACTGAAGCAACATGTCCTGGCAGTCACTTCAACTGCATTGTTGTAATATGGGGCTTCTGTGCTGGGACACTCGTAAGCGAATGTATGCAGTGCTTTAGAGAAATACATGAGTCAAATCGATCTAATAGATACATATGTCTCAAATACGTGTTAGCTTATTGCCTTCTGTCAGTATAATTTTTTAGATGCGAAGCAGCTTTTGCTCGGGGCTGTGTCCGTCCCTTGACGACCGTCCGCTTTATACCACCTAGCATAGCCACCTGAGCGCGCGCTGGCGCCGAGGAGAAGTCTTCCTAGCTTGGCGTAACGCAGACGAAACCATGTGTGCTGGCAAGCGCTAGAGCGTTCGGGCCTGTGTAAGAGGCTGCGTAAAGCGCTGTGGCCTCTCCCCCTTACACTCTCTCAGCAATCACGTGATGGCGTCGGGGAACGAGATTCTGCAGACGCTCGATGAACCCGCGTGGCGTGCTCCAACAAGAGTTCGTGACGAGCAACAGCAACAGCAACTACAGTTAATTCATGGTGTGCTCCACGTGCAAGGACGCGTTAACATCGGCCATGGTGCCCGTGATGAACGGAACTTTAAGTCGACCCATGCGCTGCTTCGCATCCCCACATGGTTCCCTTTATTGGGAGATGGTGTAATGTATTGATGGTTTGTTTCTTTGTTTGCCTTAAAGCTCTACTAAAAGTTGTTTATTTAGTAGTCTAAAATTGGGATTCGCTAAGAAGCACTCTTCTGATTCCCGCCGCCACCTGCAGTAGAATTTGATCATATGTTAGGACTTTGCAGATGCTAAAGGTTTGGCTCACACCTGGGGGTTTGGCCAAGAATCGCGTAGCTTAGAAAAAAATATTTAAGATATAGAAAAGAGAATAATTTGTCGTGTTGTTTAATAAAAAGATTTTTATCAGAAATATTGTACTGAAAATAAAAGGGGGGGGGGCGAATCATCGATACACCGGACCCTTGACCTATCCCTTTGATTGGGTAGGTGCGAACCATCTCAGGAGCATCATCATTGTCATCACTCGTGGCTTGGGGCCGTGCGCGAGGTTCGGACATACGAGGGCCAAGCTTCCTCCCTGGGCATTCGGCCCAGAGGAACTACATCTGCGCCCCACGTCGACAAGCCAAAGAAGCAGTGTTCTCCGATCACCAGCTGAGAGGCCACCAGCTCGGCCTTGCTTCTTTCGCTAGACGACTGCGTGGTCCAGGTGGGCTTGCCTGAGTCGTGCTGCCGCGCAAGTGCGACCCCACCCGTTTGAAGACCAACCAAACAGCAGACCGGTTCGTGGCTCCCGCCCAGCCGAGCTGTACGTGGTCCAGGCAACGCCTGCTGCAAGACAGCCGCCATCCGACGCCCCTCCCATGGCGTCGTCACCGATGAAGCGACGGCTGCGTCGACGACATGTCCCGTAGGCCGCATTCTCACTTCAGACTATTCAGTATTTAGCAATTTATAGTCGGCTATAACTTTTGAAGTCGGGGGCATTTCTTCCTTAAAAGCAGATGCACACAATCCTGCATTAACAGGCGTGCATTCCAGACTGACGTCATGAGCGAGACGGCCGGTGACCTCGCCTTTGGAGAACATTCCTGAGTGCATGAGCGAGACTACTTCTTTAGTCCCGGAGGCGATCAGATGCCGCGCTTTGGTCATCAGGGCGGGGCTTCTCCGGACTTCTTCACTTGTATCCGACAATAGAGTCGCACAACTACTGAACCAATCAACCACGCAGGGGCATGACTTCGGAATGAATTAAGCGTCATTTTGCAATGGCATAGAAATTCTGCTCGCAACGAAACGGACCCAAAACAGAGACGATCGAATGTGCTACGAGGGGAAGGTCGCGTTCACCAGTGCGAAAAATCCGTCGCAGTGAATAACACTTCGGTCGCCAGTCGCGAAACTTATCAGTCGCCCGAGTCAATGCAGCCTTGAGACTCAGTGGGGAAAGAGTGTAGTAAAATCTGGAGAGGATGAAGAAAAAAACTTTACTTCAAATAAAGAGAGGTTTTGGGGAGAGATGTTGGTGGCTCCTAAAGGTCAGTGTCCTCAGTCCGGGATACCGCAAGACTCAGCTGCCCCTCTCGTCCTTTGGACTAGGGCTCGTTGGACTTCCAGTCCAGAGCCATCGCGGAAAGCTTTCTGTGGAAGAGAAGGGTTTCGGGTGCATGCCCACACCACGTTAAAGACGTCTGATGTCTCCCCACAGTGCGCTCGCATCCCGTTGAAGGTAGGGTCCCAAAAACTAATTAGTGCGGGGCAGAGCAGGGTATTCATCTGTAGCATGCGGAAAGTTCGCTCATCTGCTCCAGTCAGACCCTTAGAAGGGCCCGGGTAGAGGATATTACCCTCTCGAAAATAGAGTAAAATTTCTTTAAAGGTCAGGAGTGGTTTCCTGTTCTCCGAGTCCTCAAGAATTCAATGAAGGGATCATGCATTTTCTTGTGTGTTGGCGCAGTCGTTCGAGTGCAAATCCAGTGCGCGTTAAGACGACGTCAGGCATCACGGACTCGGCAACGTACTACGGGCCAGGAGGCGTGTTTGTCGACGATGCGTCTTGGTCTTCTGCGTCACCCGAGCCATCCTACATCGTCACGCGTAAGTCAGGCACGTCTCAGGGTCAATTCGATAACGAACGCAAGGCAGGAGCTAGTCATCGAGGTCACCGAGACGATGCGTGCTTTAAAAAGCCAGCGTCAGTTTAGCGTGAAATGAGAGAGGTATGCATTTATAGCATTAGTGTTGTGTAGGGCAGGAGCGCGGCGTAACCCGCGGCGGGCCGACGGAGAGGCCGAACGACGGGAGGGCGCGCGGAGTGACGACGCAGAGACCAAGCTTCGGCGAGACTGACGGGAGACTGCTCTCCCGCGTTTATTGCAGGCGGTTTTAAGGAGAGAAAAGAAAGGCTATTGGTCAGCGAGGCACGGGTCACATGACCGGCATGACCACGCCGGATTGGTGGTAGCACAGAGGCATGGCAGAGACCCAGCTCCCCCCAGTAGCATGAATAGAAAGCACAACAGCACTGGTGTCTCAGCATGGCACCAGGGGTCGCACGACACAACAATTAGGCTGGCAGATTGGACTTTGCGGGGCCAAAGAACTTTAATGTGGTTTATAACCGAAGAAAAAAAAAAGCTTCTCTCGCAGCCATCGCCGTGGTACCCTAAGATAAACGCGTGTATGAAAAAAAAAAACACAATTTTTCTTATGCATTCGCCTAAGACGACTCGAAAGCGTAAGCCGTCTGCTTCTTTTTATCCCAGTCGATCGTATTGATCGCCTCCGAAAGCCTTCTGCAGCGTACGTAATTTTGCACTGCCTCCGGGATCGCAGGCATTGGAGGTTTTCTGCACCTCACGGGGTTTTGCAGTGCCTCCTGGATTCGGGTAGGCTATTCGGAGGAATGAAGCCGCAACTGGAATGACGTTTACATTTCTCTCTCCCTCTCTGTTTTTGTACATTTAGCTCCTCATACCATAACACAACCGACGCCGTCTGTGCCACGTCTCGACTCGGAGCATGTAGCGCTGAACGTGGGCGGACGACGCTTCTCCATCACAAAGTACGCATCTTTTATTTATTTCATTGAACGTATCTTGCTAGTTCCCATGGGGAATTTAGTAAGGGGCTAGAGTAGAATTGTCGCTAGGAAGTTTGAGCATTACATAATGCACATAGTCAAATAATCCTTAAAAAAAGAACCGTAGTATTACAACAGTTAAATAAAATATTCAGCATAGAGATTTATAGATGTCGCTGACAATAATATATGCAAAATTGAATATGTTAAAAAAAATGGGATGAGGTGATGAGTAAGATGAAAATCAGTATTGTGTTGCACTATCTATCTATCTATCTATCTATCTATCTATCTATCTATCTATCTATCTATCTATCTATCTATCTATCTATCTATCTATCTATCTATCTATCTATCTATCTATCTATCTATCTATCTATCTATCTATCTATCTATCTATCTATCTATCTATCTATCTATCTATCTATCTATCTATCTATCTATCTATCTATCTATCTATCTATCTATCTATCTATCTATCTATCTATCTATCTATCTATCTATCTATCTATCTATCTATCTATCTATCTATCTATCTATCTATCTATCTATCTATCTATCTATCTATCTATCTATCTATCTATCTATCTATCTATCTATCTATCTATCTATCTATCTATCTATTAGGGGTGTGCGAATATTCGAAAATTGCGAATAACGAATCGAATACTGTTCTATTCGATTCGGCACTCGAGTCGAATAGTGCATATTCGAAATACCGAATAATTTTCGAATAGTTTTCGAATAGTTTTCGAATAATTTTCGAGTAATCAGCGCCTACGACAAAACACCAAAGGAACGAAACGATGAAACATCGAGACGTGATTTTTCTTGTTTAATTCGCTAAGATGCATGCAGCTGTAGTTTTTACGAGACTATCGGCGTCATATTGATCACCAGATGGAGCCGCTTTTGCTTAACATTCTAGTGCCGCTACGGTCTAGGGACCGTAGTGCCGCCAAAGCGTAGAAGCGAAAGAGTCATAAATCCGCTATCATCATATCATCATCATCATAAGAGCGGTGGTTGTGTTTGCCGTGCTCTTAGCCATACATCGCAGTCATCTCTCACGTGTTCTTGTTAGAGCGCTTTCGCGCTATACTTGCTATACTTGCTATACTCTCTTTTTCACCGTAAAGCGAAGCGCCATTGCTCATTTGTGTTGTTTTCGGCGGACAACGCTCGCTAATTGCGTTCAAGTTGCTGCTTCGTACCGTGGCGCACCATGAGTAGCGAACATGAGACGACCCCGAGGAAGCAACGAAGTTCAGTGTGGAGCTTTTTTGACCGAACTGGGACTGGATCGTCAAAGTGTCGCACTTGTGGCTGCGTTTTGAAGACACCGACCAACACTACCACGCCGTTGATAAACCACCTGAAGCGCCATCCAGCTGCCCACAAAGAGTATAGCAGTCGCATCGCAGCCACCACAACGACGCCGGCATCAAAAAATGCCGGTAGTAGGCAAACGACGAGTCTATGCACAGGTTTTCTTCCGCAGCTAAGCGCCAACAGTACCCGCTCCCGGGAGCTCACCATGAAAATTGGTTCATTTATTGCGTCTGGTCTGCACAGTTTTTCAATAGTGGAAGAACGAGGCTTTATTGCACTCATGAAGTGCGCAGTTCCGAATTTCACAGTTCCTAGCCGCACAACGTTTTCCCGGAGTGTCGTGCCAGAATTGTACTCTGCAACAAAACATGCCGTGCACGAGAAGTTGCAAAGCATCTTGAAGACTTGCGCGGCATCCATTGCAATTACGACGGATGGGTGGACATCACGCGCCGGGGACAGTTTTGTAGCTGTGACTTGTCATGTACTTAGCGAGAAATTTGAGCCACATAACTTCGTGCTTGCGTGCCGGTCACTCCGTGAGAGCCACACAGCAAGCAACTTGCGTTCCCTGCTTCAAGGAATTTTCATGGACTGGGGTATCAGTGACAACCTTCCATGTTTTGTTGTCACTGACAACGCGAGAAATTTTGTTTCCGCTATTCAGCAGGCTCCGTGGGTTCGCATTTCATGCTTCGCACATACTCTACAACTTTGTGTTCAAGATGCCAATAAAAAAACTATTGGCTTCGCCAACATGTGTGCCAAAGCGCGGACCATCGTCGGCTACTACAAGCGGAGCAGCACTGCGAGGGCAAGACTGCAGGAAATACAAAAGCAGCTTTCCGTTGACCCTCCACTTGAGCTCGTCCAAGATGTTCCAACGCGATGGAACAGCGAATTTGCGATGCTAGCTCGTCTGCTCAAGCTGAAGACTGCCGTGACGATCGACCTGAGCGAAAATGATTCGGTTGAAAACTTGACAAATGGAGAGTGGCGTCAAGTGTCGGCCTTTGTGACAGTTCTTCAGCCAGTGGAAGAGGCTACAACAGCTGCGTGTGCCGAGTCTTATCCGACGCTATCTTTGGTCGTGCCCCTCGTTCACTGCATGAAGCTGTTGCTTTGCGACAAAACAAGCGACTGTGATGAGTACGACTTTGCGCAGAACCTTCTGAAATCGATAAACGCTAGGTTTCCGGCTGTAAGCACTACTGCGCCCAATTGTCTTGCCACATTGCTTGATCCACGTTTCAAAGATGTATGCTACGGTGACGAAGAAAAAGTGGAAGTGCGAGCTTTGGTGCATTCAGGGCTCAAAGAAATGTCTGGCCGTTCAGCAGACGTGGAGATGCCTGCAGACTGTAGTGCCAACCAAAGTGGACAAGCCAGTGAGTGTTCTCCATTGTGGAAAATTTTCAGTAGCTTGGCTGCAGGACAAAAAGAGGGTGCTGATCTATTAATGCAGGAATTGTCAGGTTATCTCGAAGCTCCGCTGCTGCCACGTCAAGACAACCCTTTTCAATGGTGGCAGAACGTAGGTAAGGCAAAGTACAAAAATCTGGTGACGGCAGCAAAGCGCTATCTTGGTATTCCTGCAACCCAAGTGCCTAGTGAGAGGCTTTTCTCAGCCTGCTCTAATACAGTTACCAGCAGAAGAGAGTCGCTGAGTTCGAAACACGTTGAGGAACTTGTGTTCTTGCACGGGAACTACCGATATTGTCCTAAAGCGCTCTGAGAAACAGAATTGCTTTGTGACGCTTTCAGCTTGACCAGCACGAGTTTGTGTAAGTAAATTTAGCACAAGGCAGATTTCGCAATACCGAAGTTCGTAGAAAATCCACACATAGCCCGTGTTATTTATCATGTGAGTAGTTTGCATTATGTAGGTGGCCTACTTGAAGTTATTTTGTTTCGTGTTTTGAAAATATAAGCCCTTGCATGTTGCTCCGTGTAATTTTATTATCACTGCTGTATACAAAATTACCTCAATATACGTAATTGTGGTGTTTTTGTTGGTTAACTAGAATTGTCATGTGCCTTGTTAACGTTTGTGAATCTCGTTTTAAATAGAACTTGCAATTCTAGGGTGATTTTCAAAACCTGAATAAAGTTTATCTATTCCTTTCCATTCAAAATTGCTGCCTTACTATTCGAAAACTATTCGAATAATATTCGATTCGTATTCGTATTCGATTCGGTTTCATCACTATTCGATTCGTATTCGATTCGGTTCTGAAATCCACTATTCGCACACCCCTACTATCTATCTATCTATCTATCTATCTATCTATCTATCTATCTATCTATCTATCTATCTATCTATCTATCTATCTATCTATCTATCTATCTATCTATCTATCTATCTATCTATCTATCTATCTATCTATCTATCTATCTATCTATCTATCTATCTATCTATCTATCTATCTATCTATCTATCTATCTATCTATCTATCTATCTATCTATCTATCTATCTATCTATCTGTCTGTCTGTCTGTCTGTCTGTCTGTCTGTCTGTCTGTCTGTCTGTCTGTCTGTCTGTCTGTCTGTCTGTCTGTCTGTCTGTCTGTCTGTCTGTCTGTCTGTCTGTCTGTCTGTCTATCTATCTATCTATCTATCTATCTATCTATCTATCTATCTATCTATCTATCTATCTATCTATCTATCTATCTATCTATCTATCTATCTATCTATCTATCTATCTATCTATCTATCTATCTATCTATCTATCTATCTATCTATCTATCTATCTATCTATCTTCTTTTGCTTGTCTCTAATACCCCTGTCACACGGGGCAACCTAAGTGCACTTTGAGGGAGTGCACTTCATTCACACGCTGTCACACAGGAACGCTTAGGGACACTCGCTGAGAAGTGCACTTGCCGACGAGTGCGTTCGCCAAACTCACTTCGCTGCGACGGAGTGTCTAGCCTCGGTAGCAGTAGCTCGAGAATAAATAAGGTATTTTCCGGAGCCGAGTTCAAAGCATTTTTTAAACTATCGTTTTCGCTATTACGAATATTCTGATGCATTAAAACATACTATACCGCAAAAAGCTACACTGCTATTCTCGCTCTCAGTTAGTTTACAGCCACGACCACCAGGGGAATGCCCAGCACACGCGGTGAAATGGCCGCAGCCGCCGCGTTTGTACGTTATTTCTATTTTAAGGACTGCTTATAGATGTAACACATTATTACTTAAGAAACATTGCCTGAAATAACAAAAATCTGTTGTGGTGCCTAAGTACCTATCGCCATTACCATCACTTCCAAAGTACACTTCCCCTTCTCACCACCAAAGTGACATTCTGGTGGCGCAAGCGCACTCGCTCAAAATGACACTAAACTTGCCAGTGTGACCGGGGTATAATACCTGCGGACTGTCCGCGAGGTTGCTTTCCTTTTCGACGTTTAACTTGCTCTTGTGAGGCTTACTTCTCCTTCGAAATATTGTCGCGAGAGGAAACGACAAACAGTCCACTCGGAGCGAACGACAGTTTACTTTTCGGCCACAGCAGCCACCAACTTCTTCTTTGTCGACCTCTACCGTCACCAGTGCGTGGCAATATTATAACGTGTGCAGTGGTGCATGCTTTACAGTACCTGTAGTAGCACTAGTACGACCACTGTTGTTTGTTCCAGGAACGCGCTGTTTCGCGGTGAGCCTCGGGAAATGTTTGGCTGCTTGTTCGGCCTAGACACGGACGGTGGCTTGTGCCTGAAGGAGAAGGACGTCCACGGCGCGTACCTGCTCGACCGCTGCCCGACATACGTCGAACCGATACTTGAATACCTGCAGAACGGAAGGCTGCTGCTGAACGATAAAGTGTCGTACCCCGGTGAGTGCATGCGGTCATGCTTCTCTTCACGACTCAGCCTTAATAACAGTGCCTGGTTTGCGATAGGTAGCGAGGCAGTGGAAGTGGTAAAGGAATACGTCTACTTTGGGCAGGTAGGGACCGCAGATCCGAACCATGAAACTGAAGTAACCAGAAGAATAAGAATGGTGTTGAGCGCATTTGGCAGTTATTCTTAAATCACGAATATTAGTTTACCAATATTCCTCAAGAGAAAAGTATATAACAGCTGCATCTTACCGCTACTAACCTACGGAGCAGAAACCTCGAGACTTGCCAAAAGGGTTCAACTCTTGGCAAGTTCAACTTTGGCAAGTTCAACTTGCCAAAAGTTGAGGACGATGCAGCGAGTCGCGGAAATGGCGATACATGTAACCGCAAGGGACAAGAAGAGAGCAGAGTGGGTCAGGGAACAAAGGGGCGTTAAGGACGTCTTAGCCGAAATCAAGAAGAAGAAATGGGCATGTGCAAGGCATGTAGCCCGAAGGCAAGATAAGCGCTGGTCTTTAGGAGTGCCAGGCTGGATTCCAAGAGAAGGCAAGCGTGCGACAGGGAGGCGGAAAGTGATGTGTGCAGATGAGATAAAAGATTGAGGGGCAAACGTGGGCACAACAAGGACATTACATGGTCAATTATAGCAGCAGCTTCCCTACTGCTAGTGTCCTTGTTAGCTGCGACGGTAAATGCGACCGCCCTGGCGAAATGTTGGTACCGGGTTCGACTTCCGGACCATGGAAGCCTTGTTTCTGATAAACTTCCGTAGGTTTTATTGGAACTCTGCTATAAGCTGGACGGCAGTCTGCCTTTCATTTTTACACTGTCCTGAGCAAAAGGCTAGCAACAGCCAGGAGACGAGGTGAAGGAATCCGGTTTCCTGTATGTAACTAGTACTGTACTAAGGAAAATAGTTAAGTGTGTACTCTAATTCTTAGTTCTGAGGCTGTGAATCCGTTTAATTGACGAAACTATAACACGATGCAATATGTTAAATCACAGGTGTAATCGAAGAGGCGAAATTCTTCGGTGTCGACGAGATTATTCCGGATATCGAGAGACGAATGACGGTAAGACGTCTAATCTTCAATTGTTAATTAGCCTCGATGATTGACGGGGATACCCGTCAGTTGTTACTTGTCAGTTTATAGCACTTATAACGTGTGGCATCATTATTATATCGCATGTTTACACAATCCGGGTTTTAAACAGATTCACCTATGCAAAAAGAGCCAAAAAAATTCAGGAGCCCTTCCAGTGTTCGGAAAATGGGGTGGCATGTGCGTACCTGACGTTCTTTCTTTCTTCCTTTCTTTCTTTCTTTCTTTCTTTCTTTCTTTCTTTCTTTCTTTCTTTCTTTCTTTCTTTCTTTCTTTCTTTCTTTCTTTCTTTCTTTCTTTCTTTCTTTCTTCTTCTTCTTTCTTCTTTCTTTCTTTCTTTCTTTCTTCTTTCTTTCTTTCTTTCTTCTTTCTTCTTTCTTTCTTTCTTTCTTTCTTTCTTTCTTTCTTTCTTTCTTTCTTTCATGCACAAAGGCGCAGGAAACTTCGCATACTCTGACACGGCAGGACGTCATCCGTGCCCTTTGCCATACCTTCATCAAACGCGTAAGTTTCCAGGTGAGTCACAATTTCGCCTTTCCCAACACTTAATTGAGTCACAATTGAGTCTTTCCCAACACCTAATTTATTTGTTTTAGGTATTTACGAAAATACTTCAGGCCTGTGAAAGGCCCCTGAAGGAGGGGCATCGTGTGAGAACAAAATGAAATAATTAATGAAAGCAATATAAGTGTTCAAGAATAAACAAAACAACACGCCACGTAAAGCTAAGCTGTAGACTAATGATTCAAGCAAGAGGTACAGCAGATGAACGTTAGGGCAAGTATAATGAGGCATTGAAAAGATTTCAAGAAATATGATATTGTCTGAGCAATTAAGTCAGTGCTACGTAGAGATGTTAAAGGTAATCGATTCCATTCAAAAATGGTGTGAAAGAAGGAATATTTGAAGGAACTTCTTTTGGTTCTAAAACAAGTTAGGGATTCATCACGACGATCTCTTGTTAGTCGCAATTTTAGTGGTACTAGATAACTTAACTTTCGGCTCGATCGCACTCGAAAGTTCAATTTTACCGTATTGACTGCTGCTACGTTATTTACAGTCACATCTCGTGACAATATGCGTTACGTAGTATTAAATCGAAATCCTTAAGTGTGTCGGTGCGCGTCCGCTTGAGCGAAGCACGGCAGGCGAATGAAAGGGTAGCAAATCCCACGTTACCTGCGTCACTGCTGACGCCATGTTTTGCCGCAATCATGCGACTTCATAACGAAGCCACAGATCGAAAATATTCCTGACGTCATTGCGACGGCACATACCACATAGTTTTTGTGGCGTCGTTATGACGTCATTGTGATGTCACGTAATGACGCCATGGCATGACGTCGTCTCCGGGTCAATCGTGCGCCGATCCCGGAAGTCGTGCAATACGACGTGAAGTGCAGAGAGCTTCGAGTGGCGAGCAATAATGCAATCAGCTGATAACATCAAAGTAATTTAATTCGTGTCTCTCACACTTCGGCGCGTTATATCTCGCAAGAGGTCTGGTCGCCGAATCTATAACGTCATGCATTACTAACTGGTGTACAGGCAATGGGATCAATGGAATCTACTCAGGAGAAAAAGACGAAGACGAAGGCTTTCGCCTTCGAGTCATCTGAGGCAAATGCATTAGGGTGCGTGTCGATCTACGAATACCACTCTTGGCAAGCGTAGGCTGAGGCAAATGTGATAGAGGCATGAATGTATTAATGCGAAAGTCTTAGATGCCTCATTGAAGAAAATCGACCGTTGGTGTCGACGGCCGTCCCGCGGCGGTGGCGTCAACTCGAGTGATGGAAAAAACAATCACGTGATGACTTCACCATATGACGTCATGATAACATCACAGATTGCCAAAATTTGGGATGACACCATGGTGTCATTATGGCGTCACTTAACGATGCCCCGGAAAGTCATCACATGACATTGTCACTTAGTAAAAGGTGGGCCGATCACGGAGGCAGTGCAAAACCAGGTGAGGTGCAGAAAGGTTTTCGTAGGTGGGCGGGGGAGGGTCGATATGCCGACTTAGAAGAAAAGCAAAGGGGTGGCTTTTATCTTCGAGTCGTCTTAGGCGAATGCCTGAGAGACCCTGTGAGTATAATAATAACAGTATAATTAAATATAATCAATTATGTATGAGCCTCATTGTATCGAGTGTTCTGAAGATCCACGACAGTTTTTATTTCAATAATTGGGCAGAACTTTTCCTCCTTACGTTTCAGTTTGACAGAGTGCATCGAAAAACTTATGCGGCGTGCAGGGCTACGACTTGTCGGGAGTCGACTTGTCGAGACTAGACTTGCATCTTCTCGACTTCAGGGGCGCCAACCTGACCATGTGCAACTTGGAACGCGCCGATCTGTCGCACTCGGACTTCGAGGCGAGTTCCCCTGTAAAACTGTCATTTATCGTCGTAATAAATGTGGACTTTAGATTCCATAGGAATCTCAATATTTTCCAAGCGATTCCAATATTCGAATATCAGATTCTTCGAATGAATCATTGACGTTTAACAATAGCTACTGGGTTTTTGCGTTCCAAAGCTGCAGTATTATTATGACGCACCCATAGGTTGGCAAAAAAAGTGGAGCTGACTCAGACACACTCAAGAAATGTATTTTGCGCTTAGGGCTCAGCCTGACGCAGGTTCATTAAAAATTTTTCTCAACCACACCTACTCTGACACAAACTCAACAAAATATTACTCATCCGAACTCACTCAGACTCATACTCACAGCCCGATCTGAGCTTTTGTGAGTCAGAGTGAACCAGCCCTTGAATGAGTTTGCCGACCTATGGAGGCATCCGGTAGTGGCTGGGCCCCGCAATAATTTGACCACCTGGGGCTTATTTTAATGTGCACCTAAATCAAAGTAAATGAGTGTTTTTTGAATTTTGACCGTCATCAAAACGCGGCAGCCGTCAGCTGGAATCGAACCTGCGTCCTAGAGCTTAGCAGCGTGTCACCTTACCTGTTGATTTACCACAGCGAGTGCACCTTGAGGTTTATTGAGAAAATAGCCCGTATGTCTGGTACTTTAATATATAAAGTACAAGTGCGACTCCTTGTGCTAGTTGCATGGCGTGATACTACAAGACTATTTGCCAAGTATACCGATAGCGCCATGCTTTTGGCGCTAGCTGTATAATGTCCTCACGTTACAGCTTGCAGCCATAACTGACGCCGTTTAATGACTGAAGGGAAGGGCGGTAGTCCCTTGCGCTAGGGTTTATATAGCGATTGTCCCTCGCCTTTTACAGTGAACCTATGCATGACCAGGGGGTGGAAGAATGTGGCGGTTTGTGAGCGCGCAGAAACTACAAGGAAGCTATGCTACCACACGCTACCTCGAAGGATCTCCACATTTGCACTAGTTTCTCACTTCTCGTGAGGTTTTGTCAGCATATATAGCTAAGGATGATACCCTCAGCAGCATTAATCGCTGCCTACAAAATACTCGAGGTGTTCTTAATATCCCTTAAGCCAACCTCGTCAAATTCAAAGTGACGCATCTCGCAAATGCGGTGATAGAGATGTCCGAAGCTACGACAGAAGACACCTCGATAGATCCCAGGTCCTTATAAATACAGGGGCCGTATCTGTACGGAGTGCTTCGGCAGTGAATTCATTTCGATTAGGATGTGCTAGTTCCTGCTCCAGCACACACGATTGTCAACAGAAAGTTGCCACCCCAACTTTGCCCAACTTTACTTCGGAGCAAAATTGGTAAAACGTGGTCTCACTGCACTATTTACACCCTGCAGGGGGCGCAGCTGTACGGAGCGAAAATGATGTACGCCGACCTCAAAGGTGCTGACCTCCGGTCCTGCAAGATGGGGGACCCAGACGGCCCGTTAGCGTGGAATGCCGACCTCAGCTGTGAGTTAGACAGAGCTGTGAGTTAGAGAAAACTAAAAAGATATTAGCCACGCACGGTTATTCCTTTATGTTTGAGGCGATCTAGTTTCTGCCGTAAAAACTGTTACCACCGCTACTCCCAGGCCGCGCCTCAATCTTCAGAAACCCCGGGATTGTTTCACACTGTTCCGTTGAGATTACGCACAGCACTCGAAAAGCCGACGTTATTCTAGAGCTAACCCGAGCACCAGCGATAACGCTAGAAGGTTCGGTAAGACATCTCTAAAGTGACGTGACATCTGGTCACCACGTGACATAGACCACGTGACATCTGGTGAAGGTGCTGGGCGACAATATATGTATCGTAAGAACGTTCTTGGGTAGGTGCTTTTTGTCTATTAAGGGCACTAAATCTCCAGAACACTGAAGCCCTATGGGATGCGGCAGGCCATCGCGCCAGTGACTTCATGCTCGGAATTGCAACGTCGCAGCTGCACCACAAACTGTCAGCGCAGTTTCCTGCTGTTATTGAGAAATATGCATGAAAAAAAGAAAAAGCCGGCAGATCCCACGCATTGTGGGAATCGATGTAATGCGAAGCAGCCAGCAAAGAGCTGCGCACATCGTCTTGTATGTCACTGAGGAAAATGCGTGTATTGGTTTTCATTTTAACTCCTATTATTTATGTTCGTTACACAGTAAAGCCGCGGAATACCAATTTCGGGGTAGATCAAGCAAGCGAAACGGCCGCCAGCGCACCATGAGCGTGGCACGTAAGTCATGCTGTACATGACATGCGTGTCATGATTTTCATGTTATGACTTGTCATTTATGTTCGTCATACAGTCATGTTACGCCATACCAATTTTGGTGTACATTCGATTAACCAAGCGACCAGGAGAGCACAAAGTCGTAGGCGGCTAGATAGATAGATAGATAGATACGCTCAAAGTCGCAGAAGTTCGCTAAGAAATGCTTCGCATTTAAAAAACAGAATAAGCTCGCGCAGGACAGGTTGGGTTGGTGATAATCTGCAGAGGCATTCGCACAGCAGTAGACATGAGATAGGCTGGCAATGACGACTGTGATAACGATGACAATGCAGGGGCCAACCTGACGGACGCCATCATGGACGAAAGCGTGCTGTACGGCGTCAACTTTCGCTACGCCACGCTGACCAACGCCAGCCTGCAGAACTGCGACCTCCGGCACGCTGTTCTGGGCAATGCAGATGTCTTGGTGCGTGTGTTCGAGTGCCTACCTAAATGCGTGACCTGACCATTCTACGAGTTGATAAATGAATGTCGCTATTTGTCGACGCGCATCTCATTTTAAGAATTGGACATTGGACATTAGACATTCATACTTTTAGGACTGTGCCGCGATTACAAAAAATGGACAAGGGACAGAAGAAGTATCACAACTTCTGTCCCTTGTCCCTTTTTTGAGCGCTGCACAGTCCTAAGTATGAATCAATACCAACTCGCTCAATTTTCTGTTCTAAGTCCTTATGCATTCGCCTACAACGACTTGAAGGCAAAAGCCATCTTCATTTTCTTCTCATTGAATATATACTGATCCTCTCCCCGCCCCCCTACGAAAGCTTTCCGCACCTAACGTGGTTTAGCGCTGCCTCCAGGATCGGAGGCATCGAAAGATTTTTGCACCTCTGCTGGTATTGCATTGCCTCCGTGACCAGCCCACCTTTGACCAAGCGACAAAGTCACGTGATGACGTAACGCGTGACGCCACGGTCTGACGACAAAACTTTTGGCGATCTTTGACGTTATGATGACATCACATGGTGCCTTCATTGCGTGATCATTTTGCGTATCAACTTTTGCCGAGAAGCCACTGATGGTCAATTTTCTCGTTTGGTGAGGCATCTAAGGCTTTCGCTTTAAATCCAGCCGTACTTCAGGGTAAATACGAGAGAGACGCGTTAGCATTAAGTCAGCACACTAACTTTGCAGATCATGTAGATGTCGCAATTTGAGCTTGCCTCTCAAGGCAGTTTCCACTCATAGTAGAGATGGATCGTACTTGAAAAGCTTGGTCCACAAAAGAGTGGTAATAGTGATTCGTTGTCACTCTGGCGTGCTACCGGTATAACTCTCTTTCTTGCTGGCCTGGCGAGGCGAAGCAGTGTAGCGCGCCAGCAGACGATCGCTTTGACTTAATCCCTAACCACCAACTAAGAGAGCGCGCAGCTACACGTTTGCGGCGCGTCCTGTCCCTTCCACAGGAACGCGACGTGACGCCGAGTCTACACGCCGCGCGCTGACGCGTTGTAACGCGTACGTGTGGTTAGGGCTTAGGGCTAGTTGAGAAAGATAGAGCACATACGCATCCTTTCTGGCATGAAAGCAATGACCACGGAACAAGAAGGGAAATCTGAGCTAGTTGGTTGTAGTTCAGTTTCGATCCCCTTACAGCGCAATAAAAAGCCGAGGACGCCTCGTCTTATTGCGTTGTAAGCTGATCAAAAACAACCAAGAAAGAAAAATAACAGATAAGTTAATCCGAGTTCTAAAATCGGGGAACTAAACAAAAGGTTTTGAGATTTTGTTGTGTGTCTGCAGAAAATAATAGGTACACCCTCTCTGTTTTTTAACCTGAACGCACGAGCCTCTACCACCGAATCGATATGTGCCATATAACGGAAGGCAGCGGCGAAACGAATGACAATACGCGCATGCGCGCAGTGAACAGTCCGGTGCAGCTTTCGTCTGCAAGAATGTTATGCGAAATGGACCCAAGCCCACCTGCTTTTTCGTCTTGTTTTTCGCTTGCAGTGGCAGATATCACTTTTGTCCTAGAAAAGCACTGCGTGAACCACAAGAAAAAGAAAAAAAAATGCTGATACACCCGCAATGTAACGAGGACGTGTTATCATATTCCATCCATCTCAAGCGCGTCCTCTTGACCTTTCCTTGATAACTTGATGGCAGTGTTCAGAAACGAAGATGACGATAACGGTACTCAAAAGAAGCGAGGGTTGTTTCCGGTTCCCGGAACAGCCTAGCGGAATACAGCTACACAGGACTGCTCATAGCGTGCACGCGCGGATTCTGTCAATACGCCCGTGCGCTCCGTTATACGGCTCTTCTCAACTCTGCGAACGCCTACAGGCGCTGACTCGGCGGTATTGGCTTGCGCGTTCTTGGGAGGGCGTACATGAGTGGTGCATGAATGATGAACTTTTGTTAGAATAAAAATTCGTAAACATGGGTTGTGCAGGGGCCGATGTTTCGACACGTGGACATGTCTTCTTCAAGGTTGCAACTGCTCGTAGTAGTCGCACAAGTGGACTTGCCCTCTTTAAAGGACCCCTGACAGCCGATTTTTTGTTTGTGACATTTATGTTGTAATAAGTAGGTCTATGTCTTGTAATCACGGAATGACAGCGTAAATCCTCCAACGTGATGTCTAATTAATCCTAGCAGCGTTAATTATGGTCATTTTTAGCGTAGGTTCAAAACGCGCGCCGAAAGAGGATAAGAAACTAGCGCCGCGCCGCGGCGGTCGCGCCTCGGGGCACGCGTGATGACGTTTGCTCAGTATTGGGTGACGTCAGCCACGCGCTTGCTGAACTGCCAGTTGGAGAACACACACACGGAGAGCTCACGCTGCCTGCCGACACGTACCGAAGAAGGAGAAGGTGGGAGGAGCAAAGAGCAAACATGTTTCGCAATACACCGTGCACCGCGCATATTTCTGTCTGTGACGTCGACAACACTTGCTTTACCTCTGCAACGTCACAATGGGCCTACGTCTACGTCATACTAGTGGTTATGTTGATAGGGGTTCAAAATTCAGATGAGCACTCAGGCTTACTTTAAAACCAAGTTAAAAATATCTTAAAGGCAATGCTCGTCACTCATAATCGGTCAGAAGTGCCCCCGCATGCAGGACTATCAAACAACACAAGCATCTCGAGTTTCCAAATTCGGTGTCAGGGGTCCTTTAGGGCTGCAACTACTACGAGTAGTTGCTGCCCTGAAGAAGACAAGTCCGCTTGCCGAAACGTCGGCTCCAGCACAACCCCATGGTCACAAATTTTTCATCGCAAGCTTCCATCTTCCCGTAACACCTGCCTTTTTTTAACTTCTACGAGAGTAGTTTCAAAGTAATTTTACTACATTTCAAAAATAGCATTATTTTGATGTCATTACTTGCGGTAATATGTAATGAAATTTAATTACATTTGAACAATTTGTAGAAGAGTAATTTGTAGGGGTGTGCGAATATCAATTTTTTCGAATACGAATCGAATTCGAATATCGAATATCAAAGGAAAAATGCCTGCTGAGTGACAATATTTTATTTAACATGTAGCTATTTGAAAAAGGAAAACATTAACAGCCTGACTGGCAACATAACATACACTACTATTTCCAGAACACAATGTCCAGGCTAGCAAAATGCACATCACAACACAAGCAAATATCACGGCACAATGAAAGTAATGGCTAGATGTTATCATGAAGAAATATGAGCTGCTCCACATGATCAGGCAGCAGGCGCTCCCTTCTAACAGAGACGCCCCCCCCCCCCCCCCTGCCACTGAAAAGGCACGCTCGCTTGGAACAGAAGTGGCTGGTATAGAGAGGTACATGGGGCAAAGCTTTGCCAGAACAGTCCGCCACCAGTCACATGGGTCACTGTCTTTCTTCAGAAGTGGTCACGCATAGTGAACGAGTGGTAGTGCGGCACGTTACGGCCGCATAATATTGAAAACGTACGGTTACATGATCGCCAACAGCGCTGCACGTCGGAGATGCACCAGCAATAAATCATACGTATTGGGGCGCTCGTCGCAGGCAGATATCGTGCCTCCGTGCACTTACGATGTTTATCGCTCCTCTCGGCAACGTTTTTAGCTATACGAACGCAGCAGAAATGTGGAAGACGAGTTATTTTATGCATGATAATCGAATCGCATATTCGAATTTTTCGAATATTCGAAGTTATCGAATATTCGAAACTTTTCGATTACACGATTTTCGAATCGAATACGAATATGTCGAATGTAATATCTGACCAATATTCGAAACTTTCGAATATTCGCGCACCCCTAGTAATTTGTAATCTAACTTCATTACTTTTTATGAGTAATTTTGCCAAATCTGGCTGCGTGCTAAGGTTGATCAAGAAACTGACGTGCACGTTCGTATGAAGAAATGAGTCGAAAAAAATCAAAAAGGAAAATAAACTCTTACAGGATTGCAAGCTGAGCGGGAGCGACATGAGAGGCGTCGACCTGAGGCGGTGACGACTTCGACGTCCTTCTTCGTTCCGCCGCACGACGGATGGCAACGCAATGCATTCTTCATGCAGCAATACAACGCACGGCAGCGCGATACCGCTTCGACTGCTTTTTAGCATTACAAGTGGCGCCATTTACGGCGAACGGAGGCGAAAAGAACCTGCGTGAGGTGCATAGCGGGGCCTATATCAAGCTGCCGCAGACCATACACTCCTGCACGTTCTTTATATATTTTAGATTCTCGCTTCAAAAAATTTTTTTCTTCACTTGAGGACACCCTTTCCCCCTTTCTTTTTTCCCCGACCATGCTGTTTGCCGTGTCTTATTTGTTTTTTTTTTTTTGGAGGGAACTCTTGTGCAGCATGTTTATTGCGGTGAGGGCGCGTAATGCGCCGCATAGATTCATTCCGTGCGGCTTGCGTTATATGTAGGATTAACGCTTTCATATGTTCGTCAGGATAAATGCAGTAAGTCCTGTTGTGTTACTGAACACGTAAGAACGTACAATAATCGTATTAAGGTTTTAAATCCGTTTGGCAAACGCGCGAACGTGCACAAAATGCGTATATATTTTTTTTTTAGTTTCTCACAACAATTGTAACAAATCTATCCTATGTAAACGAAAGAGAAATGGAGGTAAACAGTCATATCGACCAGTGTGATATAGAGAGCGCTACGGTAAATTGGTAATAAAGTCTCACACCGTATCTTTGTATGAATCTTGACTGCAATTTTTAAGAACTTCCAAAATGCATCTCATCATACGCTGAAAGAAACAAAGCAATCGTCTTTCTCGACTAAGCCACAGCTGACATATGTTTTCACTGGCCCATTGGGTCACTCGGATTTCAGGCAGAATTAAGCCCGTACAACACCTGCTGCTTTCGTATGCGAAACTTCGCGTATGATGCGCTTTTCAACGTAAGTTGTGCATTTGGACAAAAGTGTCGTTAATTCACAATCAATCGAAAAAGTTTTTAAATAAACCACTTAAATGTTTTTTTTAACTGTGCAAAGAAGGCAGGACGAACACAAAAACAGAGCATCAGACATGAAGCGCAGATTTCGTGCCGCCACGGGGAGCAATCTCGCCTTGCATTGCAAGAGTTTCGATAGTCAAGACTATTCGCCTCATATGAAAAATACTAAGTTCATATCGAAGGCTAAGTGTAGAACTGAAAGTGAAGTCATCACAGCGTTTAACATTGCAAAAACGGAGATAGCTGCGTCGGCTTTCCTTCCATATCACTATGAAGAAGAAAATAATTTTAAGATGAGTAGATCAGGTCACTTCCGCGTACGTGATGCACAGGAGTTCATGCTGTTGTTTTTTAACAATGTTATTGCGATTGTTCTTTGCTCTGCTGTTTTGTTATTTTGAAGATCCTATAAACCACCTGCTTTCGCGAAATACTCATTTCCAAGTTCTAGGCTTTGTCCGTACCTGTGTGTGTTTCTTTTTTCGTCCTGCATTCTTCGCGTAGAAAAAAAAACTTGGAAGACGCTTTAGCTTCGCCTTCAAGAGTAGAACCCGACATCGTATCGGGGCCCGCGTGCGCATCGCCATCTCAATTGCTAGCCTAGCTTCGGTTCTCGTTGCATCCCTCAACCGTGCCGTAAGGATAGAGAGAGAGAGAGAGAGAGAGAGAGAGAGAGAGAGAGAGGAGAGAGAGAGAGAGAGAAAACTTTTTAATGTAATTATTGAGAAATATCTGATGGGGCACTCACTCCAGAGCTCCAACAGCTGCTGCCGCGTCCCGTGCCCGACCGAGCAGCGCCCGCTGGCCACACGCGGTCACGCAGCATGGCCTCCCAGTCTTGCAGGGTTGGAATAGGAGAGATGGGCGAGCACCTGGCAGGTGGACGCTGACATTCGAGCGTTACGTGAAATAACGTTTACGCGCACAGTCATTCGTTTTCTTACGGCTGCGTTTCCTTACGGCTGCGCTCCTTAACGCTGTCGCGTTAAACATTCGCTGAATCTATGAACCGACTAGCCCGACAACATACCTTGCTTCACATTAAAGTCATGGTTGTGCGAATAGTCAAGGCGGCTAGCCGTGCGAGGCTGGGAAGATCAGCAACCTTTTCTGGTAGTGAATGCTAAGAAAGTGCGGCACATATGATGCACCAGACAGCTCCTCGCATTGTGTGCGTGATTTTTTTTTCGAGTACATGCTCTTACCGCTATGCAGCGCCACTCGGCATCAGCGATCGAGATCCAGCCGGCCGGTCGGCACTCAAGCGCTAATTGTTCTCCAGATTCCACTAATTAAGCCTTCCCGTTTACACTGTACAGATTAATCAGTTAAGCAAACTTGGGAACGTTAACTAGGAAAATATTCGTCCTCTGACATTAAACAGCTGTACGTTCCCTTAAGTGCAGTTCTTTTGTATAAGTGGTCCCATTTTATCTCTAATATGAATACAATATTACTTGAGCGTATGGAACAAAGTGAACCGCTTAAAATTTATACGTGTTTACGCACCGATATATGCAAACAAGTGTATGTCTGTCTTTCTGGTGCCTAGACGACTGCGTCAAACTGCTCGGCTGAGCTGCTTTGACGCGCCCTCTTCCGGGTTGTAATAAAAGAATGAAACAAACAAACTCAAACTGAACTCATTTGAAGTACTTTGAAAGATATTACTTGCACAGACGTACCGAAGCTGGTGTTCCATGGAGAAAAAAGCAACCATGCCGTAGCTTTCATTTAATTTTTAATAACGTCTTACAGTGAAGAAGGAAACTATATCTCGTAAAGGCTAATGAATATAGTCCTCCCAAACTGATTAAGTCGCTCTTTTTAACGGTCCTTTAAGCTGTACGAAATTTCCTTGCAAACATCCTTGGAAGATCGGGTCTTCTCCGACAATAAACTATACCATTATGCGACTTACTACGGCTAGCAGCAATTACTCGTCTAGACAAAGTGGTACTTTTCTTTTTGTGTGCAATAATGCATGCTGCTTTGTGCTTTTATATTGCGTTAATGAACCCGCCGACTATAATGATGTCGTTAATTTTGGAATAATTGACGCCAGACACGCTGGCAGCGATGTCTCAGACTTGAAGGCAACTACATGGAAAGGGCAGTGAAAAGGGGTCGTTAATCAATCAATCAATCAATCAATCAATCAATCAATCAATCAATCAATCAATCAATCAATCAATCAATCAATCAATCAATCAATCAATCAATCAACCAATCAATCAATCGATAAATCGATAAATCGATAAATCAGCAAATCAAACAATGAATGAATGAATCAATCAATCAATCAGCAATTCAAACAATGAATGAATCGATCAATCAATCCATCGATCAGTGATTGAGTGAGTGAGTGAGTCAGTCAGTCAGTAAATGATCAATAAATGAATCAATCAAAATTTTATTTCACCGGAAATATCTCGATGGTCTTCAGGGCTGATAGCTCCTCTAAGGAAGCTTGATTGGGCCCCTGAAAACCCTTACATTGGCAGCATAGGACGTTCACTGCTCGAATATGCGCAGAAGATTATCATTATAACATGCATGACTAATACTGTAAGGATTTCAGTAGGGAAATTATCAAGTAATACACATCGCATGGAGTCAAACGATTTGCGTCAGATGACGCAGCATAAGCTATTTCACGATAAAAATAAAGGAACATTAACTGAAAAATAATTAAAATAACAAATTAAGATTACATCTTTTGCAAAAGCATCGGCTAACGTTAACCTTCGTGTTAAGTTGAGCTAAAGGGAGTCTTAGAAAATTACAACCGGCTTTTTACACGGCTTCTAATGAAATGATCATTACTCTTCCCTTCGGAATGTAGAAAGGCTCTCGCAGGCAAATTTAACGGCATTGCTTAACGTGCGACCTTCATGGGCTTGAAAACTTTCGAAACCTTCCAAGAATTGATATTGTCTTAAGACGTAAAGACGACATCATCGCTGGCTGATTGGCGAGCGTTAGTAATCGAGACACGTAGTCGAAAGGAGAAGCAAGAAGCACAGAGCGACAACTCTGGACATTCCTCACTTTATTTTGTAGACTTTCGACAGAAGACTGCCGATGTATTAGATTGATGGCTGTACTGATAAGTATAGCCATCTTAAGTATGCATAGGTTGGCAGGTAGGAGTATTGACTGATATGGTGTCCGCATGTGTATATGCATCGATGCACAGATAGCTAGATATATTAGAACAAACAAACAAACAAACAAACAAACAAACAAACAAACAAACAAACAAACAAACAAACAAACAAACAAACAAACAAACAAACAAACAAACAAACAAACAAACAAACAAACAAACAAACAAACAAACAAACAAACAAACAAACAAACAAACAAACAAACAAGCAAGCAAGCAAGCAAGCAAGCAAGCAAACAAACAAACAAACAAACAAACAAACAAACAAACAAACAAACAAACCATCCGTTCGTCATTCATTCATTCATCCTAGTCATGTCCAGTCTAGTCTAATATAGCGCGTCTCTGAGTACACAAGGATCTTCCCCTGTGCAGCTTCCTCCTCCAAGCTTTGGTCGGTGTTCTTTTGTAAGGAGCATTCTTCTCCTTCAAAAGATGGCGTATACGGCTGTGCACGCTTCGCAGGAGGAGAACACATGAGTACCTGCAAGTCGAACTCCCCAAGGAGGTGGAGTAAGTTGCCAAGAATGGCGAGAAACCTACACGAAGAGCAGGTTACAGAGAAGTAAATTACATAGACGATAGAGTGTAGAGACGAAGCGGAGACCGAAAGCAAAAGCAGCCGAACAATGCTTGCACTGTCGCGAGCGGGAAAGTGCGGGAAGTTTTCCGATAAGAGGAGATAGGAACAGAATAGGTGCGTAGGGATCCTTCCGAGGGTTCGTGAGCAGAACAAGCGTCGGTACGTCTTTCCCACGCTGTCAAGATTGCGTGCAGTGCGACAGGCATTGGGGAAAGAATAAAAGGCCTTGGTTTCTGGCGAGAACGATGTGTCTCAAGCAGAAGATCTACCGATCAGCCTGTGCGATGGCAAGTGGACAGCAAAGGAAACCAAATAGGCGTATCACTGAGAATGGAGTACAATGGACCCATCAAAAGTAGAAGAGCAAGGAGTGAAGGAGAAAGTTTGTTTGGTCCGACCAGTCATTTAACCGCTCGATGGGTAAGAACAACTGGCGCTTCCTTTTGTTCGCTTTTGTATCTATAGTTCCATGCACCGTTGTAGCCACTACAGTAACCTCTGTAGACACAAACGCATCGGCTGATTGAAAATGTTCTTTATAAATACGTACATACATAGCTATGTACATAGATACATATACATGGCTTGCATCGACGTCACTTCCGCAAACGCTGGGTCAGCTTTCCGGCATAGCGGAGCACCCGGGAGCTCCACACGACCGTCCGTCCGTACTGTGCGCTGGTAGTCGTATGCTCGGCAATGGCTATTTGCGCAGTTGTCGGATGTAGCAATCGAAGCAAAAGCTGCCCAAGGAAGGATTCTGCAAACACAAGCCGGCTTCCGAAGGCTGTGAAATGGCAGGACGCACGTACAAAAGCACTCAGCTCGAAGCGGCGCAGCCTATGGCTTGCGCGTATCAAGCGTGCCGATCTCAAGGGCGATTCCCCAAACATCCGAGTATGTGGCGCCCACTTCGTAAAAGGTAAGTCTTCGCTATACTACATGAGGCGCGCTTAATTCTGCGCTAGAGTCACATTTGTTTGCATTTACAGGTAGACCGGCCAGGCTCCACCAAGAAACGCACCCGGACTGGGCGCCAACGCTTTTGCTCGGATACACAAGAAAAAGTGAAGGCATTGCCCGCTACGAGCGTGCTGCAAGGCGACGGACAAAGCGACCTACTCCCGAGGTCGACGCGGGGACCACTGCACCGTCAAGAAATTCTGGATTCGCCGCAACGTCGCCTGAAAATTGCTGCGACGACGGTGACAACGGCACACACTCGGAAGACAGCCCGCCACTGCTGCAAGCTGAATGTGAAATCCAGGCTGCCGAAAATGAATCAGGTCAGTCTCTCCATTACTTTGTTTGAGCCTGAAAGGTAGATATCATTCACTAAGCATTTTTGTTTGGTTTGTTTACATCGCTGTCGTGAAATGCCAGTGAGCCGTTCAGCTTTGATGCCTAGGTTTGCGTTGTTAATTTCAGGAGTTGCTGTACAGGCAGAAATGTCCATGGCAGACGTTGCAGCATTGGAGCTACAGTGCACTATGCTAAATGACAACCTGTACGCCCTGCGTGAATACATTGACAAGTTGGAGTGGACGGAAGCTGCATTCAGAGAGAGTAAGCCCAAGGTCATGTACTACACAGGGATGGCAAGCTTTGATATTCTGTATGGCATATTTAGTGTTGTGGAGTGCTATGTTCCACACGGTGCAAACAACGTTCTATCAAAGTTTCAAGAGTTCATTCTCTTCCTAATGAAGTTGAAACTGAATTTGCACAACACTGATCTCGGCTTCAGATTTGGAGTTTCAGAAGCGACAGCGTCGCGCATTTTTGATAAGTGGTTGTATGTTACATATTGTCGGCTGAAGCCATACATTTCGTGGCCAGACAGAGTTTTGCTGCAGAAGACAATGCCACAGGCTTTCTTCGACTCCTTTGGAGCAAATGTTGCCACAGTGATTGATTGTTTAGAAATAAAAATAGAGCGACCATCGTCATACGAGGCAAGAAGTGAGACATGGTCGCAGTACAAAACCAGGGTGTCGGAACGGAACGAAAACCGAAAACGAAAAACGAAAAAAACGATATTTTGGACTGGAACGAAAACGTAACCGAAACTTTATCTATTATTTCGTTCCGGAGTGAAAACGAAATTTTTTCAATCGTTTTTCGGTTCACGAGAAAACTTCGCAATCCGGAGCAACTGAGCTCGTGCAATGTGAGCATATCTCAGGGTATGGTATTAGCGCGTACCTCAGGCAGGAATTCCAAAGCAAAGATATGTTGAAATTGTGCGAAAAACGAAAACAGTGGCAACCAGAGATGTTTATATTAACGCAAGTGGATTTTTGCGCGCCTGTGACGCAGGCCAGCGTAGAGAGGGCATTGTCGGCGCTGAAGTTTGTTACAGCGAAAGCTGTTATGAGATCATAACGGCTGATTTTTGGCGCCATAGTTGTCCACCGCCGCCGGTGTCCATGACCGCTATCGCGTGATATAAAAAAAGTAAATGAGAAACAAATTTCTAGGATCGGATGGCATTTCAACCCGCGCCCTCTGCGTGGCAGTCGGGTCTTCCCCCACAGTGCCACGCTAGTGCTTCTTGCGAGGAGTGCTTGACAAGCGGGAGTGCTGACGAGCAGTGCGGCCCAGTGTTCCGTATTCGATACAAAGGCACAAGGTGCCCGAACGGTGCACTGTTCCAACTAATACCAGCAGATCTAGAGGGTCTTATTCCTCATTAACCAAATCTTATTTTTCTCCATATTCACAACCGCTCCAGACGCGTGGCAAAACTGCTTAGTCTTCTTGAATACTACTTTTGTCAGCATAAAAATAGGCTACGTCGTCATTTTAGCATTAACACATTTAAGCATAAACAATATTAAAACACTACCATTCGTTCAAACATGCTGACCATGCAAATACTGTAGGTATCGGAAGAACTGCCCCTATGGGAATTAGTAGGGTGGTTGTACTGCACGAGATATGTCACCAAGCTACTATCCCTCGACCTTGGTAACCTGTTTTGCGTACTCTTGCAGTTCTTAGTGCATCTAATGACATCAGCTTTATGGGGCGTTCATTCTTAACTCAATAAAACTATCAAGATGCCTTTCTTATTACGTGGAGGAATTACATTGATGGAATTGAACTGCCCGGCCATTCCCGGAGTGCGAATGGGCTAAGTTTTTTCATTCCGGGGAATTGAAAGGAATGGAATTGCGGCAAGTTCTAATTCCCCGCAATGGAATTGAAATGGAATGGAAGCGCCCATTCCGCCGCACTGCTTCCCACCCAATGCAAAGTGTTCAGCCATAATTCTTTATCATCATCAGTCACAGCGCAAAGTGCACATAATGCCTTACAGATGTGTAGCGTGTACCACGAGACTCCGAAGAATGACGAAAAATGGCACAGTGGGAACTTCTCTACTTCAGAAGAATTGGGATGATTTATGGCGTAGTGGGTACCTTGCATGTGTACTTGTATTATTGCCCCAAGAGACTCTCCAGCGGGCTCTACAAAGTCCGCTCTTCCAGCTTTCGTTGTGACTGTGCTGCGTGTGTCGCGCAGGCCTGGCGATCTCTTTATCAGAACAGCGGTCTCGCACATCAGAGAGTACACTCAATGATGTGCTGCTTCTGAGATCGTGCTCACTCCCTTGACACAAAGCATTGAGCCCACTAAAAAATTCGTATTTGTCTTTTGAGAAAATAAATACTATGACTTTGAAATTAATACTGGTTTGTGCTAGTTGGTAGAAATTCGTGGTACAGTTACTTCCGCTCCTCTGAAGAACGTATTTTACCCTTGTCCCACTTTCCTAATAAGAGCAGAGCAAGTAACTACATGACAAATTCAATTTTCGTTATGATTACCTTAACTTCAAATTTTTCCATTAAAAAAACCGTTACGAACCGTTACGGAACATTTTTTTTTCGTTCCGGAACAGAAACGGAACGGAACTTTTTGCGGTGGAACGAAACTAAAACCGAAACGAAAAACATTTCGTTCCGACACCCTGGTACAAACAGAGCAATACTGCTAAGTTTCTCATTGGCATTGCTCCTCAAGGTGCCGTCACCTTTATTTCAGAGGGTTGGGGAGGGCGCTGCAGTGACAAGCACATAACAGAACATTCCAGCATGCTTGACAACTTACGTCCTGGTGATGTTGTGCTTGCCGACAGAGGTTTCAATATCTCGGAGAGTGTTGGCTTCTACTGCGCGCGCTTGCATGTTCCAGCCTATACCAAAGGCAAGAAACAACTGTCGGCAGAAGAAATCATGAGCACTAGGAAACTTGCAAACGTGCGCATTCATGTCGAGCGAGTTATTGAACTTATAAGGAATAAGTTTACAATCATGAAAGGCACTCTTCCCATTGAATATGTTGCCCGCCGAGAAGGTGATGATACAGCACCACTCGATAGAATCGTCACTGTATGCTGTGCTTTGTCTAACCTGTGCCCGTCAATTGTAGCAGAGTTAAAGGAAGCCAATCATGAAGTGGCTTCACCTGCCTCAGAGCCTCATTAATGTGTAATGACTTCACATGCGTTAGCTCGCACATTCAAACCTCGTTAAAATGAACTAGCATAAGGACCATAAATTCAGACTTAAGTGATGAGTGTGAATAGTGGTTGTTCATTGTCTTTCAATATTTATTTTTCTGTTTATGCTATCTTTTGAGCTGCGAGTGTCGCATGGACAAAATATGTCTGCACTGTAGCCAATTTTGCGGCAGCTTTCGTGTTTTCTATTGCACAATAAAATGAATAAATATCACTGAAATGAAGCGTGACCAACCAGAGTTTCTATATATTTTGCTATCAACGATAATTTGCTATATCAGTGTTCATTATAACAAGGTTGAACTGCTATTCAATACTGCTGTTTGCTTTCATGCATTTGTCATTTGAACTTTTTATTTCATTTCTACCAACATGTGTGCTGGAGGTGGAACGTTTGTAATGAATCCGGCTGCATTATGATGGGTAACAGTGTAGAAAGTTGGTAAGGGTTCACCTAGGTCAAACTTCACAGTGGGACGGGACACAAATGAAGTGAGATAAACAAGCGCAGTCTGCTTGCCTCTGTTCTTTCCTTACGTCCCGAACCATCACACAGTTTGACCAAGATGAGCATTGGTACGTTCTGCTACAATCTCCTAAGTGCCGTGCTGTTAGTTCTCATTGTGTCTGTTAGTTCTGTTGGTAGTTCTCAATAATGCTGATGTTTGTAAAACAGATAGCAAAATGCCTCAGTAAATAAAATATGCTTGTTTTGGAGCTTGTTTATTTATTTAGTAACAGCATTGATTACTGGTTATTCAAGAAATTAATCGAACAGAACACATGAATCTCGAGCAGACTAGTTTTCTTTATCTTGCTTGCATTGTGGACAATGCCACTTCTTCGCCTTTGATGGTGCCCGTGTGATTCCTACACATGAAAAATGAAACCATTTGTATGTGCACGACGGGTTGTCGCATGCAATCATTTTCCCCGTCTCAGGTCCTTGACAGAAGCAGTAAGCGCTTGTTTGTGCCAATGCCTTTCCTGGGGTTTTCATCTGCCGTGTGAAAAACTTGCTGAAAAGCTCGGGAACAATTGCTCTTACGAAAAATTCCCTTGCAGTGGCAAATATATCATTGCAGAAATGGTCGTCTCTCTTAATTCTTTGCACATAGAAGAGGTTCGGGGCCCAGACAATGAAGTCGCAGTAGTCAACCTTGCATACGGTCATCTGGGTTTGAACTTGGTAGTAATACTCGTGTTGCTTGGGAAGCTGCAGAGCTCCATTAATGTATGTCAAACATGACTTAGCCTCGGTAAAAGAGGTGGCATTGCGTAACAAGTAAGGGCATTTCACTTCGGCTACACCTTTACCACAGCATGAGCATGAAATTAGTGCATCTGGTGTTGCTCCAGCAAATGGATATGAAACACTGAGGTGAAGACCAGATCTGGTGCACTTGAAATCAACATGCTTTCGCTTGTGATGGTCTTCATAGGTCTTCAGGGCGTCACGTTCATGCTCCAAACCCCAGGCAATGGCAGGCGTCTTCAGCGATTTTTCTGGGTAACATATCGATTTCAGTAATGATGGGCTAGGATTATCTAGAGCTGTTCGGCACACACTTTTCATTTGAGATGCTGTCACTCTGCCAGCTCGGTAAAGGTACCAGTCAGGTGAATTGTTCTGGTTTTTTGTCTTCGATTCAATCAACATCACTGTTTCGTCAGTGACGTGAAATGTGCTCATAAACTGGTTGGCCTTGTCAACAAGGGTGTTGAGGCCATCTGCCAAAGCATCATCTGTATACAAATTTCGAAGATGTGCTTCCTGTTTGGGTACTGGTTCCTTGAAGGCAGAGGAATGGCCAGGCAGCAGGGAAAAAATTGCAGGAACAACACCACTTTTCTTGAAGACACTGCATAGGTGTTCCATCTCTGCTTTTGAGACTGGTGGCACATGAAATCTCTCTTTTATATGTTTCTTGTTTGCGGGGGGGCTCTCTATCATATCATCAAGCTGCCGTTTTTTTCCCTTGGCAGATGTAAAATCAATCTGTTTCAACCTTTTGAACTGGACCTTTTCCACATAAGTAGGAAGCCAAATGTTGTTTTTTTAGTGCAGCTAACAGAGTTCCTCATCCTCACGCCTGTGTCAACAGCAAACAAACAAGCACCGATATGTGAGCAGGATTCTCCCGCACCAGCCATACACGTGCAATGCGCAGTCAGCACGACACCACTGGATTTACAAAGGATCCACACTTTCAGTGGTCGTTCGCCCAGTCGTTGTGAGTGGTTCACCTGAAAAGCAAATCAAGGAAAAATTATATTGTTGAGATTAACACATAACGTACACATGAAGAGATTTCCAATTAAACCATAACAATCAAGCCACAAAACATTCGCGCAAGCTGCTTCAAGATTTTTAAAAACACAAAACGTGAACTCTGCTTATGCGCGACTGTTAAATGAGCAGTCGGTTCGTTTCATCTCTGCACCGAGCCCCAGTGCCGCGTCTCTCCTGCGCGCACCACGACTAACCAGGGATTAATGACTGAATTTTCTACACAAAATGCAAGGCTGAAAACAGGGCTCCAGCTTACCTCTCCTAGCAGCAGCACCTTTTCTCCTTGGAGCCGCTTCGCGGACAGTGTCTTCACCCAACCGCTTGTAAAATAGTTGTGCGATTCAAGCGATTTATAGGGCTTGATTTCCTCCAGTGTCGCGAAGCTTGAAGAAAACACCAAGTAGTTAACAATGTCTCCGTGCGAGACCTCGGGGAAAGCGCTGACGTCCATCGTCGTATCCACACCCGGTCGCAGCGTGTAAGGGTCCACATCGTCGCACAGTTCTATTTTTTCTTGATAACGAACACGAGCCGGCCCGATCAATCCTGCGTAATACGCCTCGCTAAAAGCAGACCTATTGTGATCATTCGGCATATCTCACGAGGAGCGGTGGCATTCGCGTTGAAAACGGACAGCAACAGCACAACACGCGTTTAGCCAACGTAGAGGCAGCAAAAGCGGCGCGCGTGGTGCTCCAGCATGCCGCGGACCCAGCGGCGCGGCCGGATGTGACGTCACGTGCAAGCCATGTATACAGTATGTATGTATGTATGTATGTATGTATGTATGTATGTATGTATGTATGTATGTATGTATGTATGTATGTATGTATGTATGTATGTATGTATGTATGTATGTATGTATGTATGTATGTATGTATGTATGTATGTATCTGTCTGTACTAGGCTCACTTGGCGATGCGTTCTAGCCGCTTTCGTCACATAACTGTCCGTATTACATGATCGACGGTACCTAGCTCTCACTACTATTACTACCACTACTATTACTACTAGCAATAGCTCTGGTACTAGTACGACTACTGTTCTTCTAGTACTGTTACTGCACTCAGGAAGAAGGTAGATGAATGAATATCTATCTATCTATCTATCTATCTATCTATCTATCTATCTATCTATCTATCTATCTATCTATCTAATCTATCTATCTATCATCTATCTATCTATCTATCTATCTATCTATCTATCTATCTTATCTATCTATCTATCTATCTATCTATCTATCTATCTATCTATCTATCTATCTATCTATCTATCTATCTATCTATCTATCTATCTATCTATCTACTATCTATCTATCTATCTATCTATCTATCTATTCTATCTATCTATTCTATCTATCTATCTATCTATATCTATCTATCTATCTATCTATCTATCTATCTATCTATCTATCTATCTATCTATCTATCTAATCTAATCTAATCTAATCTAGACTACTCTAGTCTAGTGTAGTCTTTTCTTGTCTAATTTAGACTATTTCGCCAGCATCTCTACTGCCACAACTAGGGTCGACATCGAAGTGCCATCTTACCACTGATGTCATGCATCACGTTTCGTCCCAAGTCACGTGACACTCCCGCAGGTTAACTCGAGGGGAACTTCCGCTACCGCGGTCTTTAGGAATACGGAAGCACGCTGTTTGCGTGCCGCACAGCAACATTTATAGCCAGAAGGTCGCCTCGCATTGATATTTGTCCGGTTGGGGCCAAAGGTTAAGGTTACAGAACTTGCACGATAGCATGAGAGCCGCTCCATGAACTCCACGTGTATCTGCGTTTTATACTTAGCTGCGCTTAGCCTAAAGATTAGATTACCAAAGCCAAGGAGGACGAGGAATAAACTTCACTGATTATGCCCATTCCATCTCCACAAAGCCAGCAACGCTCCAACCGACGTGGCATATGGCGCCATCAGTGAGCGCATGTAAAAGGTATCCCCTCCTGTGTGATTCGCGCATGCTTGATGTAAAAGAAAGCGAGGTAGGGAGCGTAGAATGATAACGTGCATGTAGTTTCAGAATGAACACTGGTCAACTTCGTAAATGCTAATAAATATTTCTAAAATAAGATTATAATGAGATTGCTGAAATTTATGAAAATGGGAACATATGCCCTTTGAAGCAGACGATCTTGAGAACTGGCCGTATACACCGCAGTTTCAGGGAACGGAAACATCCGGATATGACATTGAGAATGATAAGTCGCATCCTGCTGAACAACGACTAGGTCTTCAACTCGATGCTTAACTGGATAAATGACGCGTGCGAACAAAATGAAACAGAAAAGTGTTAAATTATTTCCCAGAAGAAACAGAGACACCAAATTAAGCGCTGAATTGATGATATAGCGAATGTCGTATGGCGTAGCTTAGGTCGAGGCTCCGCATACACCAATGAGCATGAATTCGGCGTTGTTACCTGTCAAAAGGCAGCTGGGCGACTCGGCATGCGTCGATCTTGGTCAAACATAACTTTCGTTCAGTTCCGCTCTGCCGCGCAATTTGACCAAGATGATTGCCACCTGTTAAGGTGTAGGAAAAAAAAACAGCCAGTTAGGAATACCTCTTGCTGAAAATTTCATCGCTCCGCTTGCGCGCAAACGCGCCCAAGAGAGAGAATAAGACATTTATTGGCTCTTTCAAATATAAGATCGACCACTGAGACCCTTAGTCCGGGATCACATCGGTGGAAAGGAACGCTATCGAACGAGCGCCATCTAGCTTACCGAAACGAAAAAGGAGTTGAAAGCCTAGTCCACGCGGTGGCGCCATCTTTTGGAGTTACAAGGAAGTGGGCACGAGGAGAGGAGGATAACTGAGGCGCAAACTAAACCAAGGGAATTTCGAATAGAGTGATTAGGCGCTGCGCCGTGCTCCCGACCGGGCTGCAGAAATTAGGCGCCTTTTCCTCTTCAAACCACGACCACCAATTTCGAATAGAGTGAACGCACTACGCCGCGGAAATAGATCATGTTTTCGCCTCGGGTGACAATTACGGTGCGCGCGGCGAGAAATTATTCCCTTGCTTTAGGAACTCGTTACTTCTCCGCGCGAGAGAAGCTCTGAGCAAGTAAGAGTTGAACGTAGTGAACGTGAAGAGGTAGAACGCGACGAATTGACATACGTATGACGCCATAATACACCATAAATGAAGAAAAAAAACAGCAATAACATCAAGAGCGAAGAGGTCAACATCATATTCACTACGATTGCGTTGACATGCGCTTTGAACATGCGTAATAAACAAGAAACGGTCGTTATTGAGCTGATTGAGGGAGAAAAGGAGTAGATGTTGAGAAATATAGGGAGGCGGACCGGATGCAAGAGTGGATTGTTATTCTGTGCGTTGGAAATGGGTTAAGGAATATAAAAGAAGAAAAGAGATATATCTTGTTTGTTCATTATCTGTTCCAGTTAATCATAGTTGTCATATTTCACAAATTCCTTCATAATAACTTCACGTTTCCGCTCATTGCGCTCGATGTTTTTCAGAATAAAAATGTACGCAGGTTTAGAGCTAATACCAATTTCTTGTTACCCATGGTTCATACTAATCACTGACAAAAAAAGACGTCTGCGTTCACTGAAACTTTAGAATGCTTCAATTATTAAGCCCTGTGCTTCTGTTTCAGTCTTCAAAAATTACCTTAGGCATTATTATTATTATTATTATTATTATTATTATTATTATTATTATTATTATTATTGTTATTATTATTATTATTATTATTATTATTATTATTATTATTATTATTATTATTATTATTATTATTATTATTATTATTATTATTATTATTATTATTATTGTTGAGAGATCTGCCTCCCACCCTTCTTCGTTGGGCTGTGTCCTATCTTGTCTGGGTGGATTATGTCGACGTTCCCATACCATGTGGTACTGGGTGGCTGTTTAGTCGTAGCAGAACCTGCACTGTGGTGCGTGTGTGTCAGGATCTACCTGAGGTAGTATGCATGTGCTGGAGAAGGAGGGTGTCTGTAGGTGACGCCACGCTAGCTGAGATTCTTTACTGAGCTTGGGTTCTATCTTTCCAGCTTTCCATCTTTCCATTTTCCATCTTTCCAGTCTTTGATGTCGATGAACTTCTCTGTACATCAGAAACGGGTCCTTACGCGTAAAACAGCTTCAGGCGCAAAAGTCACACCCACCACAAGAGAACACGACGCGACAGAGCGCCCTGTGCGCCTTTTGCTTTGTGTGTCTTCTGCGCCTAAAGCAGTTTTAACACAAACAGATGCCAGCTCGACCGACCAAAATTTATCTTAATCCATACGTATAGCCCAGGGAGGGTGATATACGCCGGATTGAGGTGTCCGGAATAGGATGGATGGATGGATGCTATGAGCGTCCCCTTTAAAACGGGGCGGTGACATGTCTGCCACCAGGCTCGAAGAAAAAAAAAGAAAAGCTTCCTTGTTTTATGTTGGCCTAATACCTTATCTACATTGATTAAATCTATGCTATTATACCAAAAAAAAATATAAATTCACGGTCCATCTCTCTGCCTCTTAAGGCAGAATGACCTTATTTTTCCCCCATTATTTATTTTTGTTCTTTATATCTACTTTTCTGCCACCAATACTCTAACCGTCTCTTACTTATTTCTATCGCGGACGTGTGCAGCTTTCCATTGTTGTCCCTAAAACCCAAGGCTTCATGTAGACTCGTGCCCACACGTATACCTGGGTGAATATCGCCACATTCAATCAGTACATGTTCCATCGTTTCCTTAGTTCCCCCGCAGCATGTACATTGTTCTTCTTCGTTACTGAATCTCGCTTTATAACTACGCGTTCTAAGGCAGCCCGACCTTGCTTCAAACAGTAAAGCGCTTCCCCTTGAATTATCATAAAACCTTTCCCTCCTTATTTCGTTTTTTCCCCTTCGATAGTTACTCAGAGTCGGCTTCTTTTCCATCGCTGCCATCCAATAAGTCCTCTCCGCCTCTCTGACCTTCCGCTTAATGCTCCTTGTTGCCATATCGCCCGCACTGCTAGCCGTATATTTACTGGTGAGCCTCCTAGTTCCTTTTCTCCACTGCGTGTCAACGCTTTTTCTATACAAATACCTGAAAACCTTCTCTGCCCATCTACTGTTCTTCATTTTCCTCAGCCTCTCTTCGAATCTCATTTTGCTCTGAGCTTCCCTCACTTCAAAGCCTGTCCATCCCATATCACCCTTTACAGCCTCATTTGTCGTCTTCCCGTGAGCGCCCAACGCGAGGCGGCCCACCGTCCTTTGATTTACATCCATTCCTGATTGTACCTCTGACTTCATGCACACTACTGAGTTCCCTAATGTAAGCCCCGGTACCATCACACCCTTCCACAGCCCTCGAAGCACCTCGTACCTATTGTATCCCCATAAAGCTCTGTGCTTCATAATTGCAGCATTCCTCTTTCCCTTTGCTACCGATGCTTTCTCTTGTACCTCCATATATCAATCCCCCTCATTTACCCATACTCCGAGGTACTTGTACTCGCTTACCCTCGGTATTTTTTGGCCCTGTATAAAGACCACATGGTCTTCGTGATCATTGAATACCATCAATCCACATTTTGTTGCACTAAATCCTAGTCCTAGAGCCTCACATTCCCTTCCGCATATATCTGCCAGTCGCTGTATATCATCTTGACTGTCCGCAAATAAGACAATATCATCAGCATAAAATAGACCTGGAAGCTTCTGCTCAACCATCGTGCCGACCTGCTTGTGTGACAAATTAAATCCAATGTTGCTACCTTCTAGCGCTTTTTCCATCCTCACCATGTACAGCATGAATAACAGCGGGGACAAAGGACATCCCTGTCTCAGCCCCTTGCTAATTTCAACGCTGTCCTTGCTACTTATTCCTTCCCATTCTATACAAACTGTATTTTCTCGGTATATTTCCCTCAAAAGCTGTATACAGTCGTCGCCTATGCCCACTTCTTTCAGTATATCCCACAAAATTTCCTGATTAACGTTGTCATACGCCCCGGTAATATCTAGATAAGCTACGTATAAGGGCCTGTTTTCTGTTTTCGATATTTCTATACACTGGGTAAGAACAAACAGATTATCGTCTAACCGCCTGTCAATTCGAAATACATTCTGAAGTTCTCCCAAAATATCATTTTGTTCTACCCACGCTTCTATTTTTAATTTTACTGCCTGCATCGCCAACCTGTATAGCACCGATGTAATGGTTAGCGGTCTATACGAGCGAATGTTATCCTTTTCTCCCTTGCCTTTATAGAATAATTTCATTCTACTTTTTCGCCAACTGTCTGGTATTTCCCTCTCCTGTAAGCACTTTTCTACGGCTTTCAGCAGTGCTTCTTTAGTTTTATGTCCGAGTTCGTTAATGAGGCTGACGGGAACACCATCTAAGCCCGGAGTAGTGCGCTTAGGAATTTTTCCTTCGGCCTTCTTCCAATTGAAATTCTCTAGTACTACATCTTCGTCGGTTGCACTCCTTTGCGTACTTTTACTCACTGGGGGAATCCCCGGGGCGACCTTTTTAAACGAATCAGCTGTTATCTTTCGGATGTAACCTAGCGATTCATACCCTTCCAATTGATTTCCTCCTTCATCTACCATATGTTGTTGCATTGTGACAGACTTCCTACCCAGCGCTTTTAGGTGGCTCCAAAATATCCTAGGCGCGGCCTTCTTCTTTTCGCGAATCTCTGTCATCCAGCGTTCACTTTCACCTTTAATTTTTGCCTCGACTAATTTCTGCACAATGGATTTTTGCTCTAAATATATTTCCCATATTTGGTTGACTTCGTCCTGTGGCCGCTTCTCCTTTTTTGCTTGTCTGTGCTCCCGTGATGCTTCACGTCGCTTCTCGATCGCCTCCCGGATTTCTTTCTATCACATTTCTTTCTAACACGATAGCACGAGCGCCATCTAGCTTACGGAAACGAAAAGGAGCTGGGCGTCTTGTTCATACAGTGGCGCCATCTCTTAGAGTTAAATGGAAGCGAGCGAGATGAGAGGAGGTCTCCTGGGGAGCAAACAAAAGTCAGCGAATTTTGAACAGAGGGAATGTCCGACACCGCGGAATAGCTCAAGCGTTCGCGCTGGGCGACAATTGCGGCCTGCGCGGTGAGAAATTATGTGGAGGACGGCCAGAAATATTCTCCACGGATTTATGGATATATGAACGCGCACGCACGCACGCACGCACGCACACACGCACGCACGCACACACGCACGCACACACGCACACGCACACGCGCACACACACACACACACACACACACACACACACACACACACACACACACACACACACAAACACTGAGCGCGCGCGCGCGCACAGACAGACAGACAGACAGACAGACAGACAGACAGACAGATAGATAGATAGATAGATAGATAGATAGATAGATAGATAGATAGATAGATAGATAGATAGATAGATAGATAGATAGATAGATAGATAGATAGATAGATAGATAGATAGATAGATAGATATGAAAGAAAATCAGAATTCGGCCAACGGGGAATGAGTTTGTGCGGTTTCCCGCACTGCACCAGGGAGGAAAGGGAACAAGAAAATAGTCGAAAGAGGTTGGGACATCCGTGTCCGTGCACACGCCCAGGGAATTGCACAAGGACGGGAAAAGTTCGGGGCTGGCCTAATTAATAGCACACTCAGTTTGGGTGACAGCGCGAGTCGCAATTACGCACTCCGGTTCTGCGGGGATCGGATGCAGGAGTGAGAGATAGAGCGAAAGACGGTTGAAAAAAGGTTGACAGTTGGACTAGCTGTTGCAGCCTAACTCGATGTTTTTCCCAGCGCAAGGAACGAGGACGACATAGAAACGACACACGCATCGCTGAACGGTTGCAAAACAACAGAACAAACAAATGAGACGCGACGACCCTGTCTTTTGGGGTTACAGTTGGGAAGTCTAACCACAATAAAGCACGCTGTTTTCCGTGGTCATGAAGCTACTGAGACAAAACAAATGCCGTCACTATCCACGTGGAAAGACGAGAGAGAAACTGCCTAGCTGAGAGAGTGGTGAGAGAGTGCGATTGGGGAAGGAGGAGAGAGTTAGGAAGTGTAGAGATTGGTTTCAGTGAGGGAGGGCGTGGGGAAATGAGGAAGCCTAAGAGAGTATAGGGAAGAGAGAGAGTGTGTTTCGGGATAGGAGGAAGCTAGAGAGAGTGTATGAAGGAGAGGGAGGGAGAGGAGAGGGATGAAAGGGAAATGAGTATAGGCCGCGAGGGAGCGCGCGGTTGGGATTCAGGGAAGGGGGCGCGGCTAACTGAGGCGACGAGGACGGCAGTCGCGGCGTTGAAGGCGTGGCAGGCTCGTCGGGGACGCGCGTGCCGTTCGCGCGCAAAACTTCATCCTCTTCCTCTCCGACCGCGCGGTTGTTTGAAGCGCGGCGCGCTCGGCCGGCGCTAACGGACACACGAGTTGCGGCGGCGTGAGGTCGTGTACGTGACGTCCGAGTGGTGTGGTGCTGTTCCCGCTCCCCCGATTTCGCCGCGGCGATGTTTCGCCGCCCTGCTTCGACGGCGCTGCTCGCTTCTTCTTCTTCTTCCTCGTTGCACGCTGCCAGTCGCCACGTCTGCACGACCACGACGGGGCGGAAGCCGATGTCGCCGGCACGTATCGGCAGCCTCGTCGGCGCTCTCGTAACCACCTCGTTAGCCCACTGCCACTAAACCAAGGTCTTTTTTGTTACTTTTCTTCACTTCTTCATCTTCTTCTCTACTTCGTTCTTCGCGACAGTCAAGAGACGGACTATAATCTACCCTGTGTTTCGAGTTGCGTGAGACGTCAGCTGTGGTTCGTGCGCGAAGAGACGCAGGGAGTGAGTGCGGCTGCCAAACTCTGATTGCAGTCACGGGTGTAGGCAAACATTGGGCAACGCCCGCAGGAAAACGAGCTTGTTTCGAAGTCAGCGAAGAACAGCAGTCAGAAAACAGGACTGCTGGAAGACTAGCACCGGTTGTGTGTGTGTGTTACCTTCGAAGTTTTTGGACGAAAAGCAAACGGCGCATTCCTTTGCTTTTTTTAGAGGAAACGTCTCTGGCCGAAAAATCGGTGAAGCCCGTAGGAGTGTGAACACAAAACTGGGATTGCGTTGAAGGTTAGTAGCTTGGAGCCTTCTAAACCGGCGTGGCTTTGCGCGAACCTGGACCGTGCGGATGTGTGTGTGTTTTTTAAGGCAGTGAATGTTGGCACCGATCACCTTGTAGGTGCTGTGAGTTTTCAGCGCTGGCGTTTCTAAAACGAAGAGGATCTCAGCATCGAGCGATCTGAATGTAGGGAGCTGCAGCGCTTCAGTATTAAGTGAGGTGTGATTCGCGAAAGTGTGCGACACTGTCGGGTGAAGAGGTGTTCAACACGGAGGTTGACACACCCCCTGAGCTCTTCACTTTTGGAGGTTCTACGGGCAAGCAGTGGTGTGGTTTTGAAGACGTCACTGATCCCTCAACCGAGATACGTATCTTTAAGTTGTGAGCTACGACACTTGCAAGTTGATCTAGGGCGTTCCTGAAACGAAGAAGACCTTGGGATGGAATGATTTGAAGGATGTGATGTACAGCGCTTCACTTATAAGGTAAGGTGGGATTCGCGAAAGTGTTTGACACTGTCGGCCGAAGAAAGAAGTGTTTAAAACTGACGTTGTTTGAATATTTTACACGCTGGGACCTTCCCCTCTTCGACGTTCTACTAGAAAACAGCGGTGTGTGATTTTGAAAACGTAACGCATCACTTGACCGAGCTAGCTGGAATATCCATTCCAGTTGCGAGTCACGGTACACACAAGTTGATCGAGGTGCGACCCCGTGCAAGAGAGTGACACTGTCGGGTGACGAGGAAGTGATTCGCGAGGTGACGTCATCACGCCCCTCGGCCAGCAGCGTGCAGTGCCGGGCGAGAAGTTCGGCGTCCAGAAAAGCGTGGTCGGCGCCGACGGGGAAGCTAGCCGTTCGCAGCGCGCTGCGGCGGCTCGGCTCAGGCGTCGCCACGAAGCTCCTCGCGTTCGCCGAGCGGATGCGCTCCTTCTGGATCTTCTGGAGGCGGAAGCACAAAGTGGGACAGCCCCGCTGCGAAGAAGACGCCCACGAGCTGTGCGAAAACGGTGAGCGATACGATTTATTTATTTATTTATTTATGTATTCATCTTTCAAGCGAAGCTTGTCATCGGTTGCAGATTTCGGTTGTGGCGACGACGCACGTGAAAAAACCAGCGCCGGCGAGCATTGGCGTAGCCAGGGGAGAGGGGTCGCGGATTGCGGGATGTTCAACTCCCGGATGTTTGAAGTATACCCGTAGCCAGGGGGAGGGGGGCTAGGGGTCCGCCCCCCCCCACCCGAAGTTTTGGTGAATTAGGTGTTTTTACCAAAAATAAATAATGAAAATAGGTGTTTTTCTCAAATAGTCAAGGTTTTCGGCAAGTAGCCCCCCCCCCCCTCCGAAAAAAATTTCTGGCTACGGGCCTAGTTTAAAGTATCTATAACTTTGCATGCTTATAAACACTCGCACACGTACATACGCACGCACGGCCGTACATGCACGGTAGTTGAAACCCTCACGAATAACATTTGTGGCTGCGCCCATGCCGGCGAGGTACAATGAGGCCTGCGGAGGCGCGCCGGTAACGTGCGTGTTTGTGCGCGCCATTTTCCAATAATAACAACAATTGTTGGAGTTTAACGGACCAAAACCATGATATGATCATGAGAGACGCCGTAGTGGAGAGCTTCGGAAATTTCGAACATCTTGGGGTTCTTTAGCGTGCAGCTAAATCTAAACACACGGGCCTCTAGCATTTTGCCTGTATCAAAATGCGTCCACCGCGGCCGGGATTCGATCCCGCGACCACTGGGTCAGTAGTCGAGCACCATAACGAGGTCGGCGATATGATTTTTTATTTATTTTTCAAAAGAAGCTTGTTACGAATTACAGGTATCGGTGGCGATGGCGGCATAATTTGCGGAAAACCCAGCTCCGGCGAGTGTACAGAAATTCGGGTGTTCACAAATGCGGCCTGTAGGGTGCGCTGACCACATGCGTATTCTTTACGGGGGGGGGGGGGGGGGGGAGCGTGACAACCACCCGTTTGCAGCACAAGGTCACAGGGAAATCCGCACGGATTACTCATAAAGAAAGCTTCTTAGTTGCCGAAGAATTCGTCCTGGCCCGGGGATCGAACCCGTTACCAACGCCTTTCCGGGGGTGGTCGCTTCACCGACTTAGATATTCAGGAAGGTAGCAACTGGCAGCGCGAGCGCGAATTAATCCACAATTCGAAGGACGTGCACACAGAATATTGCAAATGAGTTCCACGGGAACCCGCAAGCTGGCGAAAGGGTTAAGAAAGGAAAATTTACAACCACCCGTTTGGAGGAAGAAGATAAACAAGGAAATCCAGTCGGATATGTGGCTGTCAACTACGAACTGATGGTTACAAACGCGTGGTTACATTTAGCCGTCCGTTAAAGACCACCGGTGGGTCAAGAGAAGTGCTGACTCCTCCCCACTGTAGCGCGCCTAATGGTCGTATCGTGGTTTCGGCACGTAAAAGTCAGTAAAATCGCGCAATTTAATTTAACTACCAGAGTTAAAAACAGGTTTTAGTATTACGTCTTTTGCAGCCGGCATGGGATTAGCAATAAATGTTGCAGTAATCTTATCATTTGGTGCCGCTACATCAGCTTATAGTCGCAGGGATGTCTACTCTGCTGTGTTCAATTATATAAGCGAAACAAAAAAAAAAGATTACCACGTTACTTATTTATTTCATATTGTTCTTTGTTTATTCAGAATCATATTTTATAAATAGATCCTTTATTTAATTTCACATTCAGACGTTTAAGAACACGTCGGTTTTTTATCTTTGTCATAGATTTCATCTGATATGACCACTTGCTAGTTTAGTATTTTCAATTATTTGATGTTTTGTTTGAAGTGCGTAGCTCTTTAGGGGCCAGGCTTATCGTCCATCCACTGTGTCATGTCAAACGATCAAGAAGTGGGCAATAGAAACCTAGAACAAGGCTAACAATTCTCAAAACTGGTGCAAAATAAACTAACGAAGTCTAAAATAGTGTAAAAGACAGAAATAACGAAGAAATAATCGCAATAATTTATTAAAATCGCGAAAAAAACGCTTCTGAAACATCCCGCTGATACCTGCGCCGTTCTAGAGAGGACGCCACCGCCTCAACAAGCGCGTGATTGCCGAGGGAATCGCTGCAAGATTGCCCGTGCTACGCGCTTCTTCAGGATTCACGATAGTGGATTTGCGGTGAGCGCAGGATTTAAAACTACAGGAGGGTCTACACATGAACGAAATTAGCACAGGAATTTTCGAAACATGAATTTCCAGTTTCCCTTAGCTTCATATGTACACAGCTTAAGTATTCTACCGACAGGTACTTGGCAAGATACTTGAGGATGATGGTACTCACTCTCATTGCGGGTGAGTACCATCAGGAAGATGATAATGAACATCATCATAATAATATTCATGCAGCCGACAAGCGTCTCAGATCTGTTTGCTTCAAGTCACGCCGAGGCCTCGTCCGCAGAACTTGCGTGAACCCTGCCGTAAGAGCACTGTACTCTCATTTCCCGAACGCGGGAATAATTAGGGAACGGTGAAACGCAGTCGGCGTTCGCTAAACGGCATGATTTCTTTATTTAGGCGGTCCTTGTGGTAGTATAAATGATTAAATAGGCTACAGCGACGAGGAGATAACTGAAATTAAGACAGATGTGCAAGTTTCGTTGTCGTGTATAAGTTATCAACCGATCTCGTTTGATAATGCACCGACGCGAAAGGATCGTTAGGAAAAGGTGGTTACACATATTTTTGCGATATTAAAGCCAACGTATGCTACTGCGTGTGCCTAGGTAGTTGGATATGAATCGTTTAACAACATCGCAGATAACGTTACGTTACGATAATATATAGATAACCTCACCTTACGTGCTAAAGATTATTCAGCGACTGCCTATCGCAGCACCGTCTCATCCCCCTACTTCCATATATTAGTAGTTTAGCAACGTTGTAGGTAACGTTACCTTACAATAATAGATACATAACGCTACCTTACGCGCGAAACAGCCTCCTAAGGTCCTTACAACTTCACGAGCTTCCCCATTGCGCACGTGACGTGATAAACACACTAGAGGTATCGCACTGGGAAATGCTACCATCGGCACGGCCACCGATCAGTTATTCAATACACTACTCTCATTACTGGTTATTACTGAGAGGCACATTGACTACATAACAGATAACTGGAGCACTTGATCAACACAGGGGGCAGTAGTTAAAGGAGAGAGCTGGCTGAAAAAAAAATGGCGGAGCTAGTTGTGGAACCCGAAACGAATTAACGATGGCAGGAGCACGACATACAGCTTATGTTCGTTACGTAGGCCAAGGTAGCCCCCTTCGCCGTAGGACAGTAACCTTGGTGACGTGAGGTAACTAAGAGGTAGTAAACATTTAATTGACGCGAAGAAGCTGAGGAGTAAGGTTGTAAGTGCGAATGAAGATCAAGAGCAAAAGCTAAAATTTATCGGCCTCATAAATTTGTGGAATAGCGAGGATTCATTCATTCATTCATTCATTCATTCATTCATTCATTCATTCATTCATTCATTCATTCATTCATTCATTCATTCATTGATTCATTCAATCTGGGGAAGGAAGGGAAATTGTTCGAGGAGCTGCTTTCGTTGTCACACACAACCAATGAAACCAACAGACAATTAAATTAAGGAAAGCATGGACAACATTTCTTTTTTTAACTGTAGTGTAATGATTACGACGCAAATTAAAAGGCAACATCCTTCAGTTTGCCTATTCATACATACACTCTAAGAAGAAAAAAAATTAGTCCTTTGGCTCTTTTTTCTGAGTCCTGAGTTGCTACGTACATGACTATCTTTAAACAGACACGTGAACTCTCTAAGGAGATGATTACACTTTCGTGGGAAAGTCGCGGGTTCCAAAAGAAATAGAGTCAACGGGTCTGTTTAACGACTCTCCGACGAGAGTATAACGATCGGAGAATTCACGTGTCTCTTTAAAGAGAGTCATATACGTGGAAAGTCAGGAGTTGCCGAAAAGAGAAACGAATACTTTATTTCTTAAAGTGTACCTCTCAATTTCTTTTTTTTTTTTTTTGCATAGCTTCATGTTAGAAAGAACAAATGCGAAATAGTTGAACGTCACCCTATTGAGGCACTCTTTTTCGATGACCTCCGCAATATCAACCTCACATATTGCCGTCCTTGAAACGGTCAGAGTTCACGAACGTAAGAATGAAGACGAAAAAAAAGGAGTATCTCTTTCAAGTGCATCATTTCCCAAGGAACCGTACACCAAGTGACCTTGAATTCTATGCGCCGTGCTTCTTTCCGAAGCTATGGTATATAAAGGACCTCGTCCCCAACCCTCCAGGGTCGCGGGATCTTTTCCTGTCTCTCTCTAGCCCCTGTTCTGTCGTCTAAAAGAAAAGTCCCGAGTGAATACCGATAAAAACAAAAAAGTAAAATAACTGAAGCGAATATCACCTCCTTTTTTTTTCGGGAGCACTCGAGCGTTCGACACGAACGGAAATACGTCGCGCTTGCCATTATACACGGGCGATGCTTCCTTTTATCTCATAACCCCCTCTCGCGCATGCCTAAACACGTCGGCAACCATGTCTGCACGCGGGACACCGAAAAAAATAAACTAATGGAGGAAAAGAAAGGAAGAAGAAAGTATGAGTACTAGACCTACGCGTCCACAGCCTCCCCTGCTAGAAAAGAAAGAAAGAGATAGATAGATAGATAGATAGATAGATAGATAGATAGATAGATAGATAGATAGATAGATAGATAGATAGATAGATAGATAGATAGATAGATAGATAGATAGATAGATAGATAGATAGATAGATAGATAGATAGATAGATAGATAGATAGATAGATAGATAGATAGATAGATAGATAAAAACAGACATACAGATAGACAGACGTAAAGAAAGAACGACAGAAAGAAAGAAGGAGCGTCGCATTTGCATTTCTCATTCGGGCGATTCGCTTCGGTTGGCTCGAAATAAGCTCCAGCGCACCGGTGAGTCTTGGTTCACAGATCGTTGGCCAACGAGCAAGAAGCGAGACGAGGAGCCAGGGATATAGCCTACTGGGAAATCGGCGATGCCCTTCGTGAAAAGAGGCTGCCCTCCTCGAACAGAGGTCTATATACCGACTGGAGGGTATGCGCGCTGGGCGATGAAGGCCATCTGCATATCGGAATGACGCCGGCGATGCCACCGCATTCCGCTTCGTTTTCCTTATGGTTCGCACAAAATGGTTGGGGCAGGAAGGTTGCTGCGAAGCGTTGGGTCTTTTGAGAAAGTTACTATAGTCAGCGGGATCGCTGGCTATAGTAGATCGCTGACTACGGTAGCGGGATGAAGCCAGACATCACAGGATATGCCCATTTTAAAGCGTGCAGGCTCCAGCAATATAAAATTGCTGATTTTAGAGTACACATGTCTTCTTACGAACGGGCGTTTGCAGTCAAATTCTCTGGCTCCTGCGTTCCCTCATGACCAGAGTTACTCGACTCGTTGAAGGCAAGTCTCTGTCTTAGCGTTGCTGTTTCGAGATCCGTAGATAATTTCTTCAAGTCCTCACGTAAAACGCTTCTTACCCACCACAGCAGTCTAACGGTTATGGTGCCTGACTGCGTCGCGAGATCGAATCGGTTATGGTGCCTGCGTGAACGTTGCGAGATCGAATCCCGGTTGCGGCTGCCGCATTTCGATAGAGACCAAATGCTAGAGGCCCGTGTAAATGAATTTCGGTGCACGTTAGAGAAACCCGGGTGGTCTAAATTTCCCGAGCCTTCCACTACGGCGTCTCTCGTAATGATATTGTGTTTCTGAGACTTGAAAAGCAACCATTTATTATTACCTACGGCAGCATGGTTACCGATGTAACCGTACAGTAGAATTGGTAACCGCAGAGATAACCGCCTATCTCGCAAGTTATACTTCTTGGTCATCTCTTCGGAGTTGAACTTGCGTGCAACTTAGCCGCAAAGCTGACGGCGGTTCGTTTTCTGCGGCGTCTCTGGTTTTCCTTATTGCTCCAACAGTGAGCAAACCCAAAGAAAAATTCAGGAGCTCTTCCCCTTTCGAGAAAATGGGGGCAAGCGAAGGTTGGAGCGTGCGCGCTTGACCTACTACCTTTCTTTCTTTCTTTCTTTCTTTCTTTCTTTCTTTCTTTCTTTCTTTCTTTCTTTCTTTCTTTCTTTCTTTCTTTCTTTCTTTCTTTCTTTCTTTCTTTCTTTCTTTCTTTCTTTCTTTCTTTCTTTCTTTCTTTCTTTCTTTCTTTCTTTCTTTCTTTCTTTCTCATTGCGCAATGCTCCCTCCTAACTGTGTCCTTCCTCCCTGACGGGAATCGGACCTTCATCCACATAGGCGTGCGCAGGGTCCCCTTTCAGGGGTGGGCGAAAGTTCGTCGCAGCGCCCCGCCACCCCCCCCCCCTCTTCCCAATTATGTCAACATGTGGCGCTGACATTGTGCCCCCCCCCCCCCCTGTGCGCACGCCTAAGTTCACCCACAAGCTTAGCAACGCAACACTTGAGTTGCTACAGGCAACAACGACGGTCATGCCTTCACATCAAGGTAACAATGAAATGTGGCAACGTGAAATGACCAATGACCTCGATAAAAGATGAGATCGCCGTGTAAGAAACGGTTGATCGCCGACAAGCCCACGATCGTGAGAGCGTCGCTTGCTGGAAAACGGTGCACACAAATGCGCATGTGACCGGCGTACCTTCGAGGGCCGCCTTTATGTACGCTAGTCGGTGCCATGTTTTTCGCATGCAACGCCGACCCTGCCACCGTAATCTGTAACTGATAACAAGCTTCGCTCGAAAAAAAAAAGACATGCGCCATTTGAATATGTTGCTCTTCTGCGGGAGAGCGGCAAGCCTTCCAAAATTGTGTTTGGAAGATTACGTAAATGACTTAGAGTGGTCTGCACTCTACTACGGTATAGCTCAGCCTTACTAGACTAGGTTCAGCTGTCGAACTCTTCGCCGGCGCCGTGCTTCGATCGTGCCTCCATTTTCGGTTTGGTCGACAGGTGGCGGGAGCGCTCCATCGAGATCCAGCCTCGCGGCTGCTAGGCTCGCCATAAATCTGTAGACGGCCGCTAAACGTTTTTATTAACGTTCAATAGTCTGGCAAACTTCAAAAGCATCACTGCAATGTATCTTAGCCACTAGAACTACTTTTGTGCTTTCTTCAAAAGTTGTGAGCGCGGCATGCTTTGCAGTTCCGAGTCCAAAGCTGCCGCCAACATATGTCGTTACACATTGCGTGCGTCTTTCCGCTACATTTTAGTAATATTGTTCGCTACTTTCCCGCATGCCCTGTTTTTTTTTTGGCTATTCGCTTAAGGTTATAATGTGCGCCATTTGAACAAAACATTCTGCATCGGTATTACTATATAAACGTTCCATGCGGAAACCCATGAGCGTCGCAACAAACGGCAGGAGCTTCAGTGTTCATGAGAACCCTGCTTTCAATGTAAGCGCTGCTTCATGCCATCACCGCGGGCAAATCGTGGTCACTGCCCGAACAAGCGATTTTAGTATTGATCAGTATGCAACAAAGCAACATAGCTTTCATTCATTAGTTTATTATTCAGATGCATTGACTTCGTTCTGCTACCGCCACGAAATAACGCATAAATGCTGCCACGAAATAAGCATGAATGAAGCATAAATGCGAAATAAGCATAAGTGCCTGGCATCTCAGTGAAATGCAGCTGTTGCCTTGTTCATCGTATCCGGAGCATGCATGAAGCTTGTGCACATTGCGTAACTGCTCAATAAGATCATGCATAGTGTTTAATGTTCACTCTCAGGAAAGCGATCGCCTCGCGGCCTCTCCCATTCGCAGTTCAGTTGCTGCTATGTCACCGCCCACAATAACGCATTTCTCGATTCGCAGCGCCTTATTTTCGGACTTCAATCTGAAGAATGCCAAAAATTTACTGCTGTTATTCTCCACGGTGATTCTCTGCCGTGATGGTGGCAACTATACACATTCCATTTCACTTAACGATTGCGCGAACCATTATCGTAACCGGTGGAAAGGGGGAGGTCCACGCCCCCCCCCCCTCGCGAAATTTTTGACATTTGCATGTGTATGTATACACTCACAAATACAAACACATGCATGAACATACATAAAGTAAAGTTGGAGCCCCCCACTGCCGTCCGAAAAAAAATTCTGGCTACGCCCTTGGCGCGGACGGCTCGGTCATATTGTGTTCCACGGCGTCAGCGGGAATTGTGCTGCAAAAAGCTTGTTCCGACTGCGGCGATGCTGTTTCATGCTTAGTGGTCCCATTGCTTTCTTGCTTTCGTTTTCACCTCCTGGCTGCTGGCTTCGATAGATAAGAGGTAAGATATTCGAAAGCGCATCGCCCACGAGACTCCACTTTCAACTCGGTGTTTCGACAGTTTCTCCGTTGACAATTTCTCCGTTTCTACGTTTTTCGAGTGTCCTGGATGTACAGGTGCAACGAGCATGTCCTGGACTTAATTGTGAGGTCTTTGTCGGCGCTAGGTATGGCCCTGTTCTACGTTAGGCGTAGTTTCTCGTCGCTGGGAGCTGAGAAGAAATGCCGGACCGACGAACTTGTGTCGTTCGGTACCCGCTCGTACAGCCGGGCACAGAACACGCCGAGATGACTGTGTCGGCTTAGATGCACACACAACTGTGCATCGTTGAATTGAAGACGCGGGCGCCGACCGCAAGATGAAAAAACAATGTACTGACGTTTCGGCACACAGAACGGAACCTTGTTCAAAAATTTTGTGAGATTTGTGATTTGTGAGATTTCTGTTCTGGGTGCCGAAACGTGAGTACATTGTTTTTTTTTTCCGCTTGTTGTCGGAGTCCGTGTCTATTCTTTAATGAATCCTCCCGACCAGACGAGTGTCCGTCGAAGCCTCAATTTCAACACTGCATCGAATTACCAGATCGCTGTATTCGGACAAACACATCAGCTACACAACACCGACAGAGCATGGAAAACGCGGCACTAGACGAAAGAATGCGGGAGATTAACCGAGACTACATGGAAGACTGCTCGAGCTGAATGCGCAGTGTGGGATCCGGGTGCGACTGCAGTGCCAGTGGGGGGAGAATTGCTGGCGGTTCCGTGCAACGCGGAGCATTTTGTGAACAGAACATATATCATCGGTGCAGTTTGTAAACTAAACCTAGTCTAGTAACGTTGCATTGAGCTGTAGTCTATACTGTCCCTAAAAAAACACAGAGGGCCCCTTATGCATTCGCCTAAGATGACTGGAATGCGAAAGCCATCTTCTCTTCCTTCCCAGGCGATACACTGAGCCTTCCCTCTCCGCCGCCGGCAGCTTCATGAACCTAACGTGGTTTTTGCACTGCCTCCAGGATCGGAGGCATCACAAGCTTTCTGCACCTGACATGGTTTCGGACAGCCTCCGTGATCGGCCCACCTTTGATCAAGCGACGTTGTCATCTGAAGACGTCATCATGTGATGTCCCGCTATCTGATGCCCGAGTGCAGTCACGATGACTTCACAAAAGTTGGCGATCAGTGATGTCATATGGTGGCGTCATCACCTGATGATGACTTTTTTTCATCGCTAGTGTTGACGCCGTCGATGATGATCATCACATATCGCGTTTGATGAGGCATTTAAGGCTTAAAAATTAACTTAACCTTAAAAATTAACTAGACAAACTGTACTCGTAAAACTAGGACATGTCACGACAGTCACAAGTCAGTTAACGACGACTCCTGACAAATCGGCGTAGTACCACGCGCGCAGCAGCCGTCACTGCAAAGTGAGATTTACGAATGCATCAGTCGCAGTAGACATTTACTCAACCGCAATCTCACTAGATGTTCCTCGTCTATCTTCGA